>NC_046988.1:7212004-7299504 GCF_009769545.1 Cyclopterus lumpus
TAATATAGATTAAACATGTTCAAACTGTTGCTCACTGTTTGTCTGTGATGAATAAGCTGAGCTCAACTCACCCTTCTGCCTGGGAAGCCAGACAACCCTCTGGCACCAGGCTCACCAGGAGCACTGTTACCCTGATGAGGACACAGAATCGGGTTATAACGTCAGGGTCAACGTTTTTTTTACACCGCACACATGAACATGTCGTTAACAGTATGCTGCCGCTACAAACATAAAACCAAGTTCTCATAATATTATGTTTGATTCGTGGGCTAATCAAAAAATATACAGCATAAATCATATATGCAGTATTTGCACCTTTTCTCCTTTTACTCCAGACACACCAGGAGGACCCTTTATTAGAGAGATGCAGTTGTAGAAAAAGGAAATATCATGACACATCTTTTCCAGTTGACATACAATCTGATAAACATGATGCAAAGTTTGTTACAGTATACATTTATTTCTTGGACTGAGTGAACGGTCCCATGAAAAATCTCTCAAATCAGAAACGCTTGCAAAGATCATTTAGCTGTTTGTATTTTCTTACATGAGGTCCTGCTGCTCCTCGAGATCCAGGAGATCCAGGAGATCCATGTTTCCCCCTTTTCCCCCGGTCCCCCTGCAGCATTAACACACACAACCTCTTATGTCTCTATTTTAAACACCCAAACCATATCTGTCCATTTCTACATTCATTCACATTTCACTGTCTTCATCTTTTACACACCAAAGCAAGCTAAATATGATGTACCTCCCTGCCCGGCTCTCCTGGGTCCCCCGGGGGACCCCTAAGTCCAGGGGAGCCCTGCATGGCTGCGTTACCACGAATACCCTGGATGCCCTGAGCACCTGAAGGCCCTGGCTCACCTGGTTCACCCTGAGGAATAAAGAGGGAGAGGAAGAAGAAGAAGAAGGCAACACATTAAATGTTTGGAAGACAAAACCACTGTTGAAGTTCACTTGTTTCATGTTATATAACAATTTAGCTCTTCTATTACTTTTGAATAATTGTTTTTAAATAAAGTCTATTATTTCTGTTATCAATGTATGCTCAAACACAATTTTAAATGAGTGAGTGAGTCACTGAGCCAATTACATTTGCTAAATTAAAACAGCGATGAGAAGCAAAGTCAATCAATGATAATGTGATGGAAAAGACTGTGGGGATTAATTGATTTAGAAGGGATGTTATATTTAAGAGATTGCTTGTATTTCTTTTCTTGAACCTTTCGTCCTGGAGGACCAGCCTGGCCTTCTGGACCTCTGTGGCCGATACCGGGCTCTCCCTAAAAACACAAAACAACATGTCTATGACATATTTCACTGGCATTCCTTTCCCATTAAAGCACAACCACCAGATTTCAATGTTAAAAACTTAAATAACTATGTGAATTACAGTTTACGAGAAATTACCTTTTGTCCTCCTTCGCCAATTTCCCCCTGAAAAGTGTGGACAAAAAAGAGTGCATCTCGGTGAGAAAGTGCACCTCAGCACATTAATTTTCATGAGCAAAAATAAAAGATAAAAAAGGCGAATTGTCAGCATGTTTAACAAGGGGAATTATTAATGTCTGCTTTAATCTACTGTCTCCCAGTCACACAGAAATAGAGCAGAGGGTGACATCAAAGGCCTGGACTCAAATGGCTTCACTGACAGGCGAGACGGGAGAGAAGTTCTCCCTCAGCTCTGATGTCATTTACTGATGTGCTGATGGTAGGTGGGGAGAGCAGCGATGGCATTTTTATAGACTGGTGACACATTTCGTGTGGCGACTGTCATTCTTGCTCTGTGATCTTGATGATGATGATAATGATGCTTTAAATAAGTATAATAAGTGAGCTGATGTAAGTGACTCAGTAAATCCTGGCTTTAATTCAATGCTGCCAACATTTTAACACATACATGTTCGTGTTTTAAATTTCATTAAAATAATGTATCATTCAAGTACTGTAAGATTAGAATACCTGAAATCAACGTAATGTTCAATTCTTCATAATGTAACATTTCCAACTGTGTTTTTCTTTACAAAGGTGGCCGTGTTTAATAAAGCTTTATCTAAAATATCTTCAGTCACCTTTTGTCCCGGTGTTCCGTTCTCACCTGGATGTCCCTATTGCATAATAAATGAGTACATTAGAAGCATTGTGTAATTGTACAAAGGACATTTTGAATGTGCAAAACACAAGTTGAGTACTTCATAATGATGAGTGTGTTTTGAAAATGTTGTGCCTTTACCTTTAAGTAAAAATACTCTGGAGGGTATGGGTATGGCAGTCCAGTTTCTTCATCATAACCCCGCTCTCTCCCCCTCTCCATCTCCACCCTCCTCCTCTCCCACTCCTCCCTCTCTCTCTCCAAGTCTCTCTCACCCTCCTGCTCCGTCCTCTCAATACTTTTTCTCTCCAGCTCCAACTCGGCCTCCCTCTCTCTCTCCATTTCCATCCTTGCCCTCTCCCGCTCCAGGTCCTCCTCCTCTCCTCCTCTCTCTCGATCGACGTCCTCCTCTGTCTCCCAGTCATAGTCTCCACTCCTCTCCTCCTCCACGTAGACAGGGTCAGGGCCTGTTTCTGCATTTCCATCCATCTCTACTCCTTTCTCTTGTTTCATTTCCCACTCCTCCACTTCAGTAGGTTCCTCTCCTCCTTGTGTTTCTGTATGAATCTCTCTTTCTGTGTCACTGTATCGCTGCTTCTCCCACCGCTCTTGCCTCTGTATCCTGGAATGTGTTTGAAGGTCAGAGTGTTCTTGCCTCATTTGCTAAAGAAAAACATGTTTTAACACAAACCAGTGTATTTATGAGCCACGCCATCTTCATTTGAATTCATACTTATTTTTTTGAATGGTTGATGACAGACTTACATTCCAGCTGTTGTAACCTTGAGCTCCAGAAGACTGATGCTGAAATTAAAATGAAGGGGCAATAACATATATGGTCCACGAATGGTTACCATGAAATTATATTGTCATACTTTATTTGATGAAATCTGAGTGACATGTAGGACATTTTAATTTTGAAGACTGGAAAAACATACCTTTTGTGGCTCCTTGAAATGACTTCTTCTACCAGGGGCACCTGGCATGAACACCTAAAATCCCAAAAATATTTTTACTGCCATTTTCTATTATATATCAATCTGTTTTCTACTAAACCAATGGACACTTACCATGATGCCGGGCCAAGGGGCGCTTTTCTTCACCCTGATCTGGAATCGAGGCACCTGTCAAATCCCCCAAAACTTCTTATGAGCAAATTAACCAGCTGTACTAATGTGTGTGTTCATGGTTCAAATGTAAGAAAGGAAGACACACATTTTCTTAGAAAGTAAATTCAATATTTTTTACTGAAGGATACATGCACAGAGATGTTGAACAACAAGACAAAACAATGTAATACAGAGAACATTTTCACCAGTGAAAAGAGTGTTTGACCTTGCTACAGATATGATTATGATACCACTACAACATATTTCCAAGTTTCAATAAATAAAATGTCAGTACAATTTGGAGATATTAAAAGGAAATATATATATATATATATATGTATATATATATATATATATATATATATATATTTAAATTGTTAAATTTAAAACAACTTTTGTGTTTAATACGATGTGTTATTTGTTACAAACAAAATATTTGTCTTAATAAATAAATTAGGAGTTGTAGAGGCTACACTGAACAAAGTGAAGAATAAAAAAATAAACTGAACATGTATTCATAATTCATATATTTTAGCAGTGCCTGATTTTCTATATAGCCCTACTCAAAATAACAGCCCTCATATAAGATATGAACTTTGGTATGGCCATAGGTTTGGGTGAGTGACATCGTCTCTGTGTCCTTCCTCATGAAACGTTGGTCAGGTTCAGGGCTCCTCACCAGCAAAACAGTTTATTCAGACCCTCCATGGAGTGTGTGCTTTCTTATGAATGCTTAACACCCTATAGGCACAGTGTCTTGGGACTTAAGAGACATCCTGTTTAAAAAATGAGACAGAGAAAGTATTAAAAGTATAACTCTCTGGAGTTGTTTCTTTGCCAGTAAATCCTTCCAGAAGAATCGGACTAGGCCACTATTTCTGCTCATTCCCATTCAGGCAAGGTAGAGAAATCATGCTAAAAGCATGCCGCTCAGAAATGTTCTCCTGACTCATGCTTTAGTAATGTCTAAGATGGTATATTTCCATTCCCACTGTATTAATATTAGCCGTGCACTTTTTTTTTTGCACTGGTGAAATTTTCAGAGGAAGTAGAAAGAAGAAAAAGTCTTGAAATATGATGGCAAGTGCTTATTACTTAAAGCATGGTTTATTTATGTTATTATTATATTATGACAGGGAGAAAGTGAAGTCCATCCTTAATTTTGTGAAAGCACTTGTCCATCATTTTCAGGTGTCTTGTGTTAAGTGTTAATAAAAGAGATTTGGATTCCAAGACATGCAAGGGTCTTCAGACCCATTCAGTTAAGATTCAAGCCTTTCAAATCAAATCAAAGCTCTACCTTGTCTGGTTCTTCTGTTGTGACGGGAGGTGTAGGAAGTGACACTTCATCCTGGTCATAACAACAAAGGATACATAAGATTGTGACAGTGAAAATAGTGCCTCAAAAGTGAAGCGCCGCATTGATTAAAACTATGTGAGACCAACAAGGCCAGCTGTACCTCTACCTTTTCTATATCAACTGTAGGGTGATATAGGGGCTTTGTGGTTGGCAGGTCAACCTAGGGGATTAAAACAATTCAAAAGGAAGAGTTATAAAGAAATCAAACGTTTATATAAACAACAAAATGATATATATATATATATACTTAAACCCATCCATCAATGCAGAAATAACCGCAGATTGCTGTTAAAACATTTCGGTGTGTGAATGTGTGTGAATGTTACACCTTAGCACCTCCCATCAGTGTGTGTGATATGTTTATTATATATAAAATATGTAAGGAACAATAAAAACAATGTAAAGACATTGTTTTGCGTTTGAGTAATAAATCACACATTAAATGTAGTTTCACCTGTGTATCTATTTGTCTCGCTGTAGATGATGTTAGAGGATGACTGGAGGCTCCCGCCAGTGTTTCTAACTGAGCAGGACTGTGTGTGGGTAATTGTTCCTCCTACAAAAGATAAAAACAATATCAATATGTTTACTATCTCTCACAACTGAGCTCAGCTGTCTCTGCTTCCCTTCTATCAGAGTGCAGTCTTGCAACAGTGAATTACTTTTTGTTATAATCTGGGCTACAGATTATGCATCCGTTTTGTGAGCTACCAAACCTTTTATTCCCAATGCAGCTGAGACAGATGAAAACATGCCGTATGAAGCAAATGTACCTGTCTGTGGTCTTTCCTCTCCTGAGAAGCCGAAGAGTAACTTTGGGAAAGTTCTCCCTGTTTAAAAAAGAAAAGTAATGTAATCACAAACTAATTTATTCTTAATGATTAATTCAGGTAGTGGGTGTGTCATTAATCAACTCTCTCCAGTATTTAGAGTGGGCACAAATGTGACGCTGCTATAAAAAAGGAGAAGATTTAATCATGACAGGTCTGTTAGCAAGAAGCCACCCACCACGACAACGGTCCAAATCTGTAACAACCACACAGACTCAATCATCACTTTAAACTGAAGTTTCCCACAGTTATTGAATTAGTCATTGATTCATTGCAGCAGCTGCCTACCTCGTATTCATAACTGTAGTCTTCGGTGTTATAAAACTCCTCTTCCTCTTCTTCTTCTTGTGGGACCTCATCATGTGTCTTTAAATAAAAGAAGTGACAATAATTACAGGAAGATACTGTTACACATCAAAAAGTATTTTGCGTCGATAGCTGGAAGATGATGCCAAGCGATTACAAAAGAAAACTATTATCAAATCTGTTATTAATTTAACGAGAAGCAGAAGGACATTAGGACAAATGCATGCTTTTAGTTTTACTAGCCACACCACCTACACAATGAAATGAAAATGTTGCGTGTTATATATTAAAAATGTTTGTTTATTAAGATTTTCTTTTACAGTTTTAGTACTAAAGCTATACACACAAATAATGTTATGTTAATGTCATGTTAGAGCCAGTGTCAGTTGACATGTTGCTGTGTGAGATGGCTGTGTTAGTAGGTTATTTGGTTTAGTTAGGGCAAAAGATAAGTTAAGTTTTCAGGTTTAGTTTGGACCCCTTCAAGGACATTTACCAGGCGTTGTCTCTGCCTCTTATGTCGTCCTTTATTTCCTTTGCCCTGGTTAAGAAGTTCACAGTCAGAGAGAAAAAAAAAGAAAGGTTTCTCATGCTTCAGATGTTTATGATTGAGCATGAAATTATGAGGTTGATACTGTAAGTTGAGGGTGATATTTAAAAGAGGAATAGGTAGTTAATGAATGTCAAAAATTGCTACACCTTTACATAAAGAGGTTTAGGAGGCCTTAGTGTTAAAGTTATCAAATGGTTTAGACCTATTTGTATAGGACCATACTGGTGGTTTTGCATGTTTCTACCCATTTATTACAAATCAAATATACTTGGAGGCATTCCATGAATTGATTAGATTATCTCATTAGTTTTTAATATGTTCTAATGCTACTTGTTGCTGTATGCACTTTAATTTCAAGCACATTTAGTTAACCTGTAATGAAATGTGCTGTATGAATATAAATGCCTTGTCTACTTTCAAGGCAGCTACAGTTTCATGACATTGTTGAACTATACTCTGAGTTGATTATCATTCTTTAGTGGCATTAACTGAAATAAGTTAATACTTGAAAAGTAATAAGGGTGAGCTAAAACATGCAATACTAGTATGCTCCATAAGTATTATAAATTAAAGTTATCAATCAAGAAACATAATTCTAACCTGTTAAAAAACAATCAAAGGAGTATTCTATGTTTTATGTTAACTATAATCAATCAAACAATACTCATGCATGTTTTTGATCAGACAGTGTCAAACGCAGTCCCAAATAAGATGTCCATGTTAGCTCTACCTTCCCGCGTTCCCTGTCCTTCTTCTTTTGTCCTGAGTTCTTCTTCAAGGAGTCTTCCTGAGTGAGGAGAACAGTCTCCGACACAGTTTCTGGTAACCCTGAAACCGTCTAACACACACATTTTGTTTTTATCCTTTTGTAATCAGCAGAACATAAATGTCAACTCAAACTGTATCTGACACCTGAGTTTTGTCAGGTTTGTACAAAAATCAAGAAAAGTGGCCAAGCACGTGAAAGCTAGCCACAGGCAGAGACCTGCCATGAGAATCACATTATTGGTTTCAAGGTTACTAATAACGAGAATTATTGCATGTCAACATTATCAGTAATGTAGGACACTGAGATCCCACTGCGCTCACATTTAGAAACGGCTGAACGGCTGAATATGCACAAATCGGTTTAATCCCATGTTGCTGAAAGATAATCTTAAAACTACCTCTGTCGAAACACAAAATGACGAACATGTTTATTGTACTCAGTTTACAGTTTAGTAAAATCGTAAATTTAAAGTTGGCATATTCTGTTGTAAAATGTCCTCACCTCCTGTGTCGTAGTATAATTGAATGTCGAGTTGACTACTGTCAGATTCATTTTGAGGGAAGACACGCCTCCACTGCCCCCATCTACCATCTTGCCTTTGGAGCCCTTTAACTTGGAGTCAACCCTGTGGAGCTCCTGCTCTCCGGTCAGGGTGGTGGCGGTCCATGAAATCGGCCTCTTTGTAGTTTCACTTAAAGGGTCCTTCAAACCAAAAGTATTTTGGACTAGTAGTGTCTATCTGAGCTAAAAGCATATGAGTCACGCTATACAGTATCTGGGAAATATGTATTTATTTACTTACTTTTTAAATTGTATTTATCTGTGTGTTGTATGATGACCCTGAAATGTGCTGGTCTCACGCTTAAGTTGTACTCAAAAATAGCAATGTACTAATATCCAGGAGACAAGTTGATTTGTCTTGGAAACAAGATTAATAATCTCATACTACAGAAAGACTTCTTATGATTTTACTTACAACTGTCAAAGACGGTCCATCTAAACCAGGGTCCTCAAGGGTGTCCAACTCTTTCAGCGGCTGGCTGGTGAGGTCAAACTTCATTGAACTCTGTTGAAACAAACAGACCAAAAAACAATCAATTGTTTCTTAATGCTCTTTGTTTTGGTCGTTTTTTAATTTTCCTTTCAATGAAATATGAAAGTTGAAAGTTAGCCAGTGAATGCATCAGAGTTCAGGAAGAAATCATTCAAACTGATTGGTAAGTTAGCACAGCTAGTGTCTTTCAACGTTGTTCTGAAAACATTGATGTTTTGTAGAAGTGTCTTATAATCCCACGAGACATGAGATGCATGACACTTTTTAAAGAACACTCACACTTCTTCCCTGGAGTCTACGTACTGTGTACTCAGTGATGACGTTGGAGGTGTGAGTTTCTGTGTTTTCTTTTGTTTTCTTGGCATTGCTGAGCACATGAAGCAGCTCCTCTATTCCATCCTGCAGCAGCCTGTCAATCAAAGCCTTCAGCAAAGGCAGCTGAGAAAAAGAGTTTTCATTGAGAAGGTGAAACTGTACTGGGACGAGGGCTGTACCATACTCTTTCACATTCTATCAAACCAAAAATGTAAACAATGTCATTCTGAGAGCTCACCCTTATACCGTAGGCTTCAAACATCCCTTCAATGTCCTAAATAAGAGGAAAAACATATGTTCAAAGTGAAAAACCAGAACATGTAGCCCAGAGGAGGGATTACTGCACCCTGTGTTCACCTTCATCTGAATAGGTTTTCCAGGAGCTCCAGCATCACCCTATGGAGACATTAAATCAAATGATCATAATGTAATGTTCCTTTCCATGTACGTATGTTTTTGTGTGATAACAATGACACCCTACCCTGTCTCCTTTCAGGCCTCTTTCTCCTTTATCACCCTGCAACAAACAAACAAAAAGACAATCAAGCTACAACATTTCTGTTTTTTCATAATTCAGTTTCAATATGAGCCATCTTACCTTCACGGAAAGAGACATGGGAACATGCACCTACAATGCATGACATCAAGCTTGCCATATCAAATAAAGGCACGATTCATTGCAACCCACACTAAAATCACTACAGTCATCACTGAATGATGACTCAGATGCCAGGCAGGAAGAATATGAATGATGCCATGCAACAGTTCATTAATTAATGTGCCATTATTCATGAGCTCTACATATCTAGAAATGTGTTCTCATCAAACTCACAGTAGCTCCTGGAGGACTCATTGGGATTGGAAATGCTTCTCGGATGCCATCAATGGTGGCGCCCTGAGAACGGATCCATGTAAACATCAGTCAAGTTTAAGCTGTCTGGCAGGTCTAGGTGGGTCTGATTTATATTTGTGAATCACCAACAAACAACAATGAGCCAAGGTGACAATGATTATGGATACAATCCTGAATTCACAGTGTAAATCAAATGCTTTTGAAAGATGTTTTGAATAAGAAATCAGTATCCCTCTTTAATAAATCAATGCCGATGGTAATTGTTACCTCTGATGTGACAAGAACCTGCCTACCAGGCAGACCTGGAGGTCCTGATTCCCCCTTTCTGCCATCTTTACCCTGAGAAGGAAGAAAGAAAAAATCAGTTGATCCGTTTTCTCACGAACATAATATCAATTTGTCTTATCTCAAAAAAGCTTACATTTGCACCCGAGTCTCCCTGGTCCCCCTGGAATAAAAAGAAAGTTTACAATTGTATTAAAAAAAAATAGCTTCATAAACGTTTAGGTCGGTTGCAATAAATGTCAGTAACCTTTTTGCCGTTATCTCCTTTTGGTGCTCGCTCTCCCTGTGAGAAGAAAATACATTTTCAATTTGAATAATTAATTTAGTAAGACATTTAAAAAATCAGAGTAGTTAACATGTTACAGAAATTAAGCATACAAGTAATTCAGTGGGTAGCATTCAGCCCAGTGCTATAATTGTTTGATGAAAATGTCTCTCACATCTTTTCCCGGCAGGCCTCTCTTCCCGTCAACGCCAGGTCTCCCCTGTAGAGCAGACGAAATAAAGCAATAACAACCTCTGGAGATACTATCGAGATGGATTATTATGGTGGAAAAGCAGAAGGTTTGTGCTAATTACACACCTGAAACAACGATATATTATGTTGAATTGGCTTCTATGTCACCATAACAAATGCATAAAGGACGGATATTTATTGTTTCAGCCACAGGCACCGTGATTCAGAGTGATACTCACTGGAGTTCCCGGTAAACCAGGTATTCCAGCAATCCCAATCCGTCCTTGGTCTCCTTTATCTCCCCTCTGTTCACATGCACACATACAAAAACAAGCCTTTTCATCAATATACTTTTGACAGTATTAAATAGTATTTTGTACTGGTAAAAAAAGAAACACTCACAAATGGCACGTCTATACACACATCCGTCAAAATAAATAATCTATTTCTGATTTGAGGAAAACATTTTTTGTCATACTTAACTATGTATTAACAATATAAAGTGACGGAAAAACATTGGTATAACTCACCAGGCCAGGCTCTCCTTTTTTTCCCTGGTCTCCCTGCAGTTATAACGAAATGTCTTGTGAGTAAGTGCATACATGTAAATGCACAAAGCTCAATGGAATTATCACGGGCGGATTTTAATAAAACTGTGAGCACAAGTTGGTATTACCTTCATTCCAGGTTTCCCTGTTAAACCATCAAGTCCATCTCTTCCAGAGCCACCCTGCAAAACGACGAGTTTCTTACATCAAGACAAACACATCATCGGTGACACAAATAGAACCACAATAAATGCTAAATGTTATAAACAGACCAGAGATGGTCCCGGTAGTCCAGGTTTCCCATTTGGACCCTGTGGAGGGAGATCAATATTGGGATAATTCATTATAATTGTCTCCTACAAAATAACTTCCCAAAAACATTAAAATTACAATATAAATTAGAGAAAATGAGCAAACTGCCACAATTGAGAGGCTGGAACCAGAAAAAAAGGGCATTTATATTTTGAAAAATGACTAACAATTATTTAATTATCCAAAGTGTTGCAGATTTATTGTCTGCCAATTGACGAATCAGTTAATGGAGCGATTGTTTCAGTACTATCTGATACCTTGAGATATTGCACTGCTAGCCATGGTAGTCGTGATCAGCAGGATTCTGAACTTGAAGTATATGTTTGTGATATGTGATGATAGGGTACTCACTCTTGGTCCAGGCAGACCGGTTTCTCCATTCAAACCAGGCTGACCAGGCTCTCCGGCATCACCCTGAGGGAAAGATAACAGAAGAGGAGAGGTGTTCAATTAATAGTTGAAAAAAAAGTATTAAATAGAATAAAGCCTGTTGCATGTTTTTCTTCAAGCTACCTTAATAACTCTGGTCAGTATGTTGCTCTCTGCGCCAATCTGGTAGGACAAAATCATAAATAAAAAGTTAAATTCCTAATTGATGAACAATTTCAGCAGCATGAGACCAGAAATTAATTTTCCAAGGTCTCATGGGAGATTGGAGTTTTTTTCTTTTGTTCTTGAAAGGCTTCGTTACAACGAATACACTTGTCAAACATGGCTGAACTGATGAGAGGCTGTCAAAAAAAGATAATAGAGGTTTGTTTACTTGTCCTCCCGGAGGTCCAGGTTTTCCCTTTGTGACAACAGCGGCGCAATCAAAAGAAGAGCACAATAACACAGAGTTAAAAATCTAACATGTCACACTGCTAAACAGAGTCCATATTTACAACACAAAGGAAAAGGAGTAGGTGCACTGAAGGGTGGCACACACAAAAAGCCCAACTTAATTAGTAAACAAATTAAAATAGAAATCATCAAGTCACAGAGGGATAGCTGGTTTTGAAGATGGTGTCCGAATCAGAAGGATGATCAGAAGGCGTCAGCCAGGAGAAACCATTAACATGCTGATCAATGAGAGAGAGAAAGATGGTGAATACAAACATACCTGCTCCCCTTTGTCGCCTTTCTTTCCACCAGCACCCTTCAAAAACAGACAATCACAAGTTATCTTGAAACATTGCTGTTTAAGCAGACTTTTTTCCAGTTATTTATGATGACATTCATTCCACGGGAAAAAAACAACAACTAAGGAGTTTGTTCAACAGAGATATAACTGTGAAAAGGAAGTGAATTGATGAGTTTGAGTCTATTTATTTCATGCTGTATTCATCTTCGTTCTATGGAATTCTTACCGACAGGCCAGTCGTCCCAGTATCTCCTTTGTCTCCTGGGTCCCCTGGTCGCCCTGGTAACCCCAGTGGACCCTGATCAAGAGCAATTAAAAAGAGCATAGTCTTACTTTGCTGTTTACATCAAAAGCCTTAGTAGACACACAATCAGACATGTATAATAAGGACTGATGTAAGCAAATGTGTGTATAATTGCTGCATTGTGATGTTTGTCCAGCAGACAGTGAGTGGAGTTTGTACATTTTGAAACAAGCTATTATTAATGGCAAAGTGGCACCCTAAAATAAATAGAAATGCAATACAAACAGAGCAAATCAAACAGAAACCCACTGTGCATTATAGTACTACAAAGTGACATGGTTGGTATATTGAGTGGCAGTGAACACATTGAATCAAATCCAATGTCTTTGACTCAACTGAACATCTGGTCCATCGACTCCCAAACATATTATTGATGTATTAGTCCCTTATGTGCCAGAGTGAATCATAATCTGTTGATGAGACCCTTCTTTCATGACACAGATGGTGAGTAGAAAGGTTATTAGTCAGACCTGCAATCAGTGCACTTTTGTAACTTCTTTACTTTTTTTATAATACAGTTTTTGTCTTTGTTGTTATTTTTTAGTATTATATGTATGTTTATATGTGTATTATTTTGCCTTTAGTCTTGGAAAACACAAAATAGGTACCCTAATTCCTCTGTCCCCAGGATGTCCAGGCGATCCTTGCTCTCCCTGTGAAAGACAAAACAACGTAATTACTTAAAGTAAGTAAATATATTGTATATTATTTTAATATTTAATTATGACTGTACCTTAGTTCCTTGTTGTCCATTAGCTGCAGGTGCCCCCTACACACAAAGCCAACAGTTATTGTCGACACTATGATAAGGTTCATTTCAATTCTTTTTCCTGAGCCCCAGTTTTCATCTGTAGATATCACATCCATCACATAATGTGTGTTTGTCTCATATTTTAATAAATACCACAAGCTTTCTCCTAATGTAGTGTTTACTAAATAAAACCTCATAAGGAAAATACATATTAAAGGTTCTGTAGAGTACAAACAAACTTCCACTGCCACTGAGGATTTACTTACATCTTTACCTCTTAATCCTGGTTCTCCAGGTAAGCCGGATAACCCAATGGGGCCTTGTTCACCTTTAGCGGCATCACGCCCCTGAACAAACACATCACTTGTGTTTTAGTAGCAATAACAACCATGACACTTTCAACATTAGTGCTTTAATGTACATCTTTTTTGTTGAAAACAGCTGCTGTGACTGGAAATGTGATTGATGAGAGCGGTCAAAGTGAATCAGCAACATCTTAGCAATCACATAAAAGCTAGAGTTTAGGATCATAAGGAAGGTCAGTACTAGCGACTGCTATCATATTAATTTTGCATTTGAAAAAAAAAGAATTATTCATTAGAGCAGCAGAAGGAAGTAATTTTTCTCTTACTTTTGGTCCTGGTTTTCCAGACAAACCAACATTTCCCTGTAAAAGAAATGTAAAAGGATAAAACATGAATACAATAAAGAGCTGTTTTTCTGCTTTAGTGTTATATGATGAGACCAAGGTTTAACTGTTAAATGAGTGATTTCACTTTTTCGGATGACTCACCCTATCGCCATTTTCTCCTTTTGGTCCCCGCTGTCCTGGAATCCCAAAACCAGGACTTCCCTGACACACACCAAAACAAACCACACCTATATCTTTATAAACAGTTATTCTACTCAAAATAATTAATTATCTGAAAAATGACAACATGCAGAAATGACAAATTATGGTAATTAGTTATCATTATTAACCTTGTCTCCTTTGTCTCCTTGTTCACCCTTTATTCCCTGGGGGCCTGTGGGTCCGTCTGGACCAATGTCTCCCTGACAGACAAGAAATATACACACACGTGCAAACAAACACGGAACGTCAATCAACATGACTCTTGTCACCAGAATAACGTTTCACTTTAAATGGCAGACTGAGAGACTTTTAAAGGGTTTAGTGGAGCGTTCAGTCCCACTTCAAAAGCTAATGAGAGAAAACCTTAAGACATAAAACATTAACAGAATCACTTCCCTCTAGCTGAATGACTTATTTCAAACCAGTTAAGATAAATACAGGCAAAAAAGTTGTGACATTTAACAAGGTTAGATTGTGTCACTAGCTTAAATCTTCGGACTAATTGGGAAAAACTAACCAGCGAGCAACACTTTAAACCCCAAATCTGTAGTTAATGCAGCTCAGTGACCAACAGATGGAGACCATGGACATGTTTTACTAATTAAGTTTTAATTATATAAATATTTCTTGGAGGCACAGAATCTCCGGAGCCAACGGTAATCTTATTTGTTGAGTGAAACCTCAGCAGGTGGAGCCTGATATCAAATATTTATATGCACCAATCAGAGTATAGCAACATCTGAATTAGTTTTGGGGCTGTTTATTTGTGTCAATCAAATCAAACTCACAGTCCTGATGGATCAGATTAGCAGAGTTAGAGTTTGAGTGTAAATATCTTATTAAATAATTACTATTATTATTATTCGATGTGATAGATAAAAACTGAAGCTTCGATCTCTGTTTACCTTAGTAGTAGCAAAGAATTGTGCGTAAAACAAAATTGCAACCTGCAATGGAGAGGAGGTGCTCCACAGCTCAGAGGTGTTTAAAAGATAAAGAGAGCCACGGTGCTGCACGCTACCACAGAAAAACATGTTCCTGGATTAATAAGAGTTTAAAAAGTTGACTTTGGTTACTTACCCTGACACCCTTTTTACCAGTTGGGCCAAATATCTGTTTTGATGGAAAATGGAAGATTGTGAGTCTCAAGTCTCTTTTATTTCTAAAGTTTATATGAGTAAAGTAGTTTTCTTACGCCCTTGGCATGATCTCCTGGGGTTCCCCTTGGACCCTCATCTCCTTTTAACCCCAATGGCCCCGTCAGTCCCTGGAAAGAAAAAAAAAACATATTTCTGAATTCTACATTGCCGTTTTTGTTACTTTATATTTTGTGCCAATCGACAAATCAAATCTCTTGTTTACTTTCAGCTCTGTTAAACTCTAAAATACTGTATAAACATAAACTATCACTACCTCCGATCTTCTGTTAGCCATAACTTTATTAGCTGTCCTGTTCAAAGCTGTATTACAAAAAGACAGGAACATGGTCCTCGTGACATCCATTTTTTTGTGATAGTCACTTCCAAATGATGAACTGCATCAAATTAAAAATCACCGATGCAGGGAAAATGGCCCCTTTGATAGAGAGACCCACTGAGGTATGACAATTTGGCGCTAGATTGTAATCAGAACCATCTCTGATAGGGCCTAGTCTTGAAACCCCAGAACAAAAAGGCTTCTTTATTTGTTCATATCATAATCTAAATGTCTGTTTTGAGACATTAGAAAACACTAATTATATTGTGTATCGACAGCATTTCCAGCCATTTGGTCCCAGTTATTTGGTCCCCACTAGTATATATATATATATTGCTTCTGCCTCAGGCATTATTTTTAATCACAAATTAATTAAAAAGTGTATTTAAAAATGCTCAGGTGAGTCAGTGACAATTATGATTATGTTGGTTTAGTGGGACATTGTGACATGTTCCAGTGTGCTGGAAATATGTAAGTTATAAGACATTTGAAGGAACATTTTGTCTAAAATGTGTATTTATGTGTGATGTCAAGATGTAATCATCTCTCACTATCGGTCCTTGTGGTCCTATTCGTCCAATCTCTCCTCGTTCTCCCTAAAAAGATAAAATAAATAAGTATGTAACACTGAAAACTTTACTCATTCTCATACACCAAAATGTATTCCGGTTTGACGCCGGTATTAATAAAACAAGTACAGACTTTTGGCTGAAATAAATGTATTCTTTTACCTTATCTTATTGATTATAAGGCTAGTGAGTGAAGAGAGTGTGGACATGTGTGTCGGATGAACTAACCTTGTTCCCTTGCTCCCCATTGAATCCCTTCTTTCCCTGCAGGTAGAAATAAATGATTGATTCTTACACAATATTCACCCTTAAAAAAGTTTTCTCTTGTTAGACTAAGATGTAAAATATGCATTGGAGTGCAAATTAACTCATTGCTAGTTATTGAACAGAAAATAGTGATGAAAAGCACACCCGAGGTCCGATGATTCCTTGGATGCCCTGATCTCCACGATAACCCTTAAAAGATGAATTACAAGTGTTATTTTACAAACAGGTTTTGGGGTTTTCACCATGACATGTCACAGAGTGTTTTAAAAAAAAGTGTATTTTTCATATTTGTTTTACCTTTGGGCCAACTGATCCCGAAAACCCAATATTTCCCTGCAAAACAACATTTCAAACACTGAAACAAAAATGGGATTTTACATTAATGCATCCAGTGTGATCCTGGCCCACCTTAAACATCTTCCCCATAAAAAACAACAAGCCTGTTCTCTATATCTTAGTTGATAGAAACTGCTATTTTGCCGTTGTGGATACTGAACAGAAAACTGTTTTGACTAAAAAAAACATTATATTCTACTCAAAATAAAACATTTTAGTTCATTGCAATGTACCTTCTCTCCCGGTTCTCCACGAGGACCTTGAATACCTTGTATACCAATTCCCTTTTGACCCTGCAAAAAAGGAATATTCATCAGGCCAGTTACCTACTCACTACTTTACTTTTCAAGTAAATATATGGTTCAAAATGTATATTTTATTTAATCATTAACAGTTACCTTCTCCCCTCCCTTGCCTGGAAATCCTGGCACCCCATCAATGCCAATGGGACCTGGTAAACCTGCAATACCCTACAGCAGTTTGCATATGCGTCCATGTCAGAGAGAGAGAGAGAGAGAGAGAGAGAGAGAGAGAGAGAGAGAGAGAGAGAGGTAGAGAGAGAGAGAGAGAACGACAGCAAGAACGGAAGAAAGACGAGAGAAAAACACTTTTAGGAAGCAACTCTGATTTATCTTGCAATTGTGTTACACAATGTCTTTTGCCACTTCTAATAATGTTATCGACAATGTGCTTACATCTTTTCCAGACTCTCCTTTGTCTCCTTTCACACCCTGCTTCCCACGTATGCCCTTTCATAAATGAATAGAAGTATTATCAGATAAAAAATAAATAAATTAATATTTCAAAGCGGGTAACATTTGATTAATTAAAAATATGCCCATTATAGATAAAATGTATGATGCATGATATTTGTGCGTTAACTTAAATTTTCCAGCGCAATCTTTTATAAAGACAAATAAATAGAGACTTACTTTGGCTCCCAGCTCCGCAGAATCTCCCTATGGAGTGCAAACAGTAAAAACAAATGATTTGTGTTTGGTGCATTCTGTGACACTTCATACTCTTTACTGTAGGTTGTAGACTTTACTTTATGCAACATGACACCATGAAACAACACAAGATCATCAATGCAATGTCGGCTAAGGCCCCCAAACAATCACAGCTTGCACACTGAGCAGATTTTCCCTTTGAATTTAAAATCTGATCCAAATTACCTTAACAGATATTCCCTGTAAACCTGGTGGTCCTGGCTGGCCAGGTAGACCTGGAGATCCGTTGACCCCCATTACGCCAGGAGGCCCTTGGGGACCCTGTAACATGCAGTGATTCATATTTGTATTGTCCTGATTTTAACTCAAAACTCCAGAAGAGATTTCTTTCAGGACTCACTGAAGATCCTGGCTCTCCTTTTCGACCAGGAACGAAATTTGAATCTGCGCCAGCTATAACATATCCAGGCTCTCCCTGAGTGGTAACAAAAGGAAGAAGCACGCATCTGGATTCACAACAGATCATTTTCATCCTTTCGCAGAAGTAAATCCAGCAGGCAACGTGGCAATTAGCTCAAATCTTTGCAGGAAGCGATCATTTTGAAGTATTTACACATGTTAGACTTACTCTCTCTCCTCTCTGTCCCTTTGAACCAGTGAGTCCACGTGGACCCTAACATGGAGAGACACAGGAAGAGTGATTATTAGATTAATTTGTATAAACAATATCGAACAAGTCATTATTCTGTGTAGACAATCAGATTGTTTAAGGCTTGTTGGTGGTTGAGGGGGTTTCAATTATGGTGATCTCTGTTGCTAGTAAAGGCAAACATGCCTAAAAATGGTAAATATAAAACTGAACCTTCTGTCAGACATTGAAGGACAAAAAAAAGTTGCTCGAAAAAGATCAATAATATTACAAATATTATATGACTATCTATGTTTGTCTACCTTTTTTTTCTTCCTTGAATTAAGCTTTATACTTTATTTAAGTCTACAGTCGAAAGGCAAACAAAACAGATGAAACATGCAGCAAATGTATGGGATCACATTCAATAACAGAACATCTCATTTATATGATCTCAGTTCAAGATAGCAACTTAATGCACATAAAAAAGGTTTTGTCCCCTAAATGTATTTGTCATGTCGGTCTTACCATATCCCCCTGTATGCCTTGAGAGCCCTGAAAAATAACAAATAACTTCAGATTAGACCTAAATAATTTCAGAGTCAGACCTAATTTAAATAAACTTTAACCAGGTCAGTGTGAGGTTTAGTTTTTTTCTGAATTAAGTTACCCGTTGGCCGGCAGAACCTGGGGGTCCGGCTCTCCCTGGTCGTCCTGGCAACCCAGGTATGCCATCTGTTGCAGGTGGCCCCTGTCGTATTAAAACATTATGGTAAATGCTGGAAAATAGAATAATAGACGTGCACAGCAAAACAACACTCACCCACACTGTCACAGCTATCAGATTGGATAAAGTTAAAATTAAAACAACAATAATTTGATCTACTGGACTTGTTTCAATGCTTGTCACTGCTGCATGTATGATATAATGTATAATAGATGAAGATAAAAAAGAAAGGTCGGGCAATCTTGACAATTAATGTCGACAACAACGACAATGGTGCGTTTTGGATGTGTGTGTTTCTGTTTCGTGGATGTTGATTCTTACTCTTTCTCCCATCTCTCCTTTGGAAGAAGTGAAAGGATCATACTGTCCAGGGCTTTGCCGAAATCTCTACATGGTCAAAACAAAGACTACAAGTTATTCCAAAAGTTAAATTATTAGCAATGAGGGTACATTGATGCAGAAGAACACTAAAACTTACCAGACCGCCAAGACCAGAACCATCTCCCTGAACGAATAAGAGCAAGAACACAACATATGAATAACACTGCTTTTGTGTATATTCCCAATTTATTATAACCTCTAACATATTTCAGTGCACTCACCCTTTCGCCTTTCTGACCCTGGATAAACAAACAAATTATGTGATTATGTGGAGGATTATTCAAGAGAATAATTAATTAATCGAAATCAGTGATCTTTAAACCTGGATGCAAATACAGAAAAGACACATTGTGCTGCTGTTGAATCCCCGCTTGAGGACAAAAGGCAATACACATATCTATGTGTATTCACATGAAACATTCTTGTCTTGTCACGATTTGTATCATCTTTCATATTTGGTTGCAGTGTGACTGATATGACAATGTGATAATGACGTCGACAATGATGCTGACTGTGACGGGGGTGGACAAGGATGAGTTAGTTTCTACCAACCTTCACACACTGGGATGAGCAGGGACCCTGAGGCTTTAGCAACTCCTCGGGGTCTTCAGTCGGGGTGTCCAACTGAGCGGACTGCAAATTGACACGAGGAAAATAAATTAATTATGGACTGGTTAAAAATAGTGTGGTCAACTGACATAATATAGAATAGAGATGGCAGAGATGGCTGTGTAAAGCGTCTACAGTCATATCCTCCACCGCTTGACGTCAAAATAAAGACAAATCAGCTGCAGTGTTCCTTCCGGTCTTTGTGAGTCAATTAAAAATGGATTAAATTCCCTTTTATGTAAAACATGGTCACCTTTCATGTATAACCATCTCCAGAGGTGGTTCGGTCGACCTCTCCAACACGTTTTCTACATGCATTTATTTTACATGTGCAACTTTAGTATGCTGAGTATCACTTAAAACGCATGTGTGCCAGTTGTAGAGGTTGGCTTTAATCACATGAATAAATGATGTTGTTTGAAATTTCATCTCAACAAGTGTGATTGAACTATAACGTATCTTGGTGTAATAACAAAGAAAGAAAATAGTTTTGCCTCATCATTAGGTTTGAACTCGGAGAGGACCTCCTCACTACAGATGGTATTGATAAATTCTCTTTCTATGGAAGGGAAGTCATCAAAGGTTGGTGAGTAGAAGATGTTTTTGTAGCTGGTTGGGGCTGCTATCTTATTCAGCTCATCAATGTCTGCATTAGAAACTCCAACTGCCAGGACACTGACACCTAGAGAGAGAAACAGACTCAAAACATGATAATCCAGGTATTCAAAGTCCTGTTCATCATATATTAATTTGTAAAAATATATGATACTGCTATGGTATTTGCACATTTTTTCCTACAATACAGGACACATCATTTTAGAGTTTTTCCAAATAGTGTTTTCCAATGATTTTACTGACCCAAAGCACGTGCAATTCTGGAAGGTGGCATCACATCATCCTGGGCCCTGCCATCCGTAATCAGAACCAGAACATGGGCGACATCCTGCCTCATCCCCAGAGACTCCTGGAACAGTTCCTGCAGGACGTAGCTGATGCCTTTTCCTGATGGTACACAGAAGTATTACACTTTTGGGAGTTTTACTCAGTTATATGCAGGTAGACTAGATGTACTTGTCTGAATAGCACTGTGTTGAGGTACTGCAGTGATTAATCATATAGTGTGTAAGCAATGCACACCTTCAACCCATGAATGTTATGTTTTAGTTAGGCTGTGACATCAAAAGCAGGACCTAAATTGTGTCATAGGAATAGCCTGCCAACGGCTGACAGGTGACAAAGGAGTGTCACTAACCTGTTTTGGTGTTGCCTCCTCCATAACGTAGTGCTCTGAGCGCCTTGAGCACAGAGTTTCTGTCTTTAAAGTCGTGTAGATGGAATTCAATTCGAGGCTCATCACTGTAATGAACCACTGCCATCTGAGAGAAAATACACATCATCAAAACATCATCTAAATTGCATGCGTTGCGACTTTGAGCTCTCATTCTAAATTGCATTTTAATCATCCTCCTCACACATACTATGTATATTGAGAAACATATTCGCTGTATGTGCCTCTTCCTTGGCTGCCACTCTTTACACTTAACATCCATGTGGCAGTGTGCCCTGTTTATCCTTTCTGCAAATGTTTGAGTCTGATTCTTCCCACTTGGGCAGGTGAAATAATGGCACATTATGCTCCTGTCTCACAGGAGTCTCACTGAAGCAGTGTCCTAACTAACAGCTGTGACATTTAAAATTCAGTTATTAATTATTATTGTCCTACCAATCGAAAGCAACTTAAGGCCAAAGAGCCATATATAATGTCAAGCTGGAACAATGTAAAACAAAGAAGGTTTTACTGAGAAACCAACCTGTGTGCCCTGAGGACCAATGATAGGGAAGTAAGTGGCCACGCGGAATATGAAGTCTTTCATCTTGATAAAGTTGTTGGCGCCGATGCTGGAGGACTCATCCACAAGGAATACTATGTCTGCTTTGGTCTGACCACACACTGAAGAAACACAACAACACACAGATACCTGAAATACATATTCACCATTTAATGTCTAAAATATGATATATGATGTGGAAACTGTATACACCCTTTATTGTTGTATATAATATTCTCCCAGTAGATCATGGAATATCTGCTATAGCAATATCCATTAATGAATAGACAATACCTGTTCTTGGTGGAGCTGTTGTCTCTGCACGGCGTGTAGTTAATCGAAGAGAGGGGACTCCAGGATCACTTGGCTGACCTGGAGGCTTCTTGGTGGTTATGGATTTAGTTGGTGGCGCAGCGATGGGGTGCCTCGTGACTGCGTGAGTGATGGTGTTGGTGATGGAGGCAGTCGTGATATGAGGCAGGACTGTGGCTGGAACAGACTGGACTGTTACCACCGGGGGTTCCTGTCCCACTGAGTTGCACAGAGACATAACATAACTGATTAAAAGAAACTAAATCAAACTCTAGTAGGTTCTTGGTTTCAGCAAAGAAACAGGTGGTGTTCATTGTTTACGACAATTAGAACTGTTTTTGTTATTCCATATAATCGCAAGTATGCAAGATAGAGGTTCGTCAATGTTTCACAGAGATAATAAAAAACATTTAAGTAGTGTCTTACATATTCTCTGATACACAGTGTTTATAGGGCCTTCCACTTCTCCATACAAAGGTCTGATGCTAAAAATATAGGTTCTTCCATACAGCAAATTATTGATTTTATAGGAGCTGAAACCAGGGCCCAGGGTCTCTGTTTTAGTCTCTAACACTGAAAAGATAAACAGAGAAGAAATTATTGGTGCAGAGCAATCATGTAGATTATTTATTTTTCAGGAATAGGACTAATAACCTGCTGAATGTTAGTCTTAGTAATGAATGGAAACAGTGATTGTCAAATCAAGTAAAACAATCTATATGTCATCATACATCATAATCTAATAAAAGACCAAACAACATTAAATTGTGTTTCATTGGGAATAGATCTGCAAATGTTATGCAACACCTGGACATTTATTGATAAATGTCATTTTTCAAATGTCATCATTTATTGGTTTTGAGAATGGCTTAGTTAATATTTCCTTTTTCAAGAAAGGAGACTCAATACACATTGCAATAATTTGTGGCACACTACATATAAAAACCCAGAAGGACACGATAGTCATATTGTTCTTGGAATTTCTTAATTAATCAAATAGATTTTCAAATAAATGCCACTTTTAAACATGTTGGGGACCTATGCTAAGGTTAAATGCACAATTAAATACAGCTTACACTGTATGGGAATTAACATCTTTGCGACTGAAAAATGATGATGGTAACATGATGATTAATTAAATGTGAAACTTTGTCAGACCTGAGATGTGCCTCCAGGAGAGAAGGTATCCAGAAACAGAAGCCACACGTGTCCAGTTCAGAACAGTGCTGCTGGCTGTGGTGTTCAGAGCAGCAAAGCCATTAACTTTTGGAAGATCCACTGAAACAGAAAGAAACACATGGATAATTAAATAAAATAAAAAACAGGTCGGGGGTTGTTAGTATGGAAAAAGATCTTTGTGACCCAATGAATAAATAAGCACTGACAAAGAAGTTGTTTTTGATGTGGATCCGATGTGTCTGGCTGTAAACTATACGAAATTACAGACATATCTGTTTGCTTTGCGTATAATTGTATAAATATCTCCCTGAAACATCTCATACTGCTGCTCATTGTTTTGGGCAAGCAGGACTCACAGGTGCGTGCAGTGAGCAGGACTGGGCTTCCCTCCCTTTTGCCCACCATGGAGGACACCTGGATCTTATAAGCTGAGCTCTCCCGCAGCTTGTTGATGGTGTACGTGGTGGAAGCGGCAGATACCTTCTGGGACTTCTCATTACCCCCTGGAGCAGGGAATAATAATATGTAGAGATAATACTGTGCTCAGCTATAGTTAAAAGTCCAAAGAGAGATCTAATAGACACTATGAATAATTACCAAGTATGCACAATGGTAGTAACAAAAAATACATTTAAAATTATGTTAATATCCAAGACATGTTTAAGATCTTTCGGCAATAAAATTTAGTGTGGGGACAATACATTTTGTGGTTACCTTCATGTAAGTGTGCATCAATCTGTGCAAACATAGGTAGATGCCTGTGTACACATGGGTGCATACAAGCATGTGTGTACAGTATGTAAGTATTAGGGTGCAAGTGCACAAGGTTGAGTGTCCATGTGGTCCCTTACCAAGGAAGGGGATCCATGAGATGTTGTACCCAGAAGCCCCTGGTGTTTTCCTCCACGAAAGGGTGAAGGAGTTGACTCCGATGTCCACAACCTTCACTTCCCTCACTGCCTGGATTGGCTGTGAACCTGAGACAGCAGCTGCAAAATAACACCATATAACCATGTTAGGTGATTTTACACCATTCAAATATGTTTTCAAAAGTATCACAACACTCAGCCTAATCAATTCCACTCATAATGCAACACAAATCTACACAAAAACATAAATAAGTTGAGGGCAATCTAAAATCTGGATGAGCTGGCGTTCACACAGCCTATCATTTGTCGTTGTAGTAAGCGTAGCACTTGGGGCTTGGTGAAACACCCTAACTTTGACACTGATGAAGTGATAGCAGCTCTGCTGACTGAGACACAGTGACAACGACAGGAACTGTGGTTAAAATGGGAAGACCAAAGTACATGACTTGTCAGTCAAACCAAGACTGTACGAGGGTGCTGCAGTACGGCATGAGGAACTTTGTTCTCCCGACCCATTTAATTACAATGGGGGGCACAGCTGTTGCACAGAGCTATTTAGATTTAAAGATGAATCATGATCAATTAAAACAAACCGGGAGACCTCACTTCCTGTACCTGTGAGCTGAGATAGGGAGATTTCTGGTCCCTCTGAGTTGCCATAAACTGCATAGATGGTGATTGTGTAGGTAGACTGTGGTATCAGGTCTTGGATACGATGGAAAAGAACACTGCGATCCAGGTAATGGGACTGAGGGCTGCTATCACCTGCAAGCATGCAAGTACATACACACAACACAATATTACATACAGAGTAGGGATGTCACACAAACACAATTGTGTTCATTATTTTGGACACAAATTGGATATAAAGGCCTTAAAAGGGCTACGTTTGTTTGATTGACATGTGAAAACATGTTAATAGTCCCCATATTGGGCTGGAGCAGACACACTTGAGTAAATGTAATCACCTGTCTTCCAAGTGAGTTTGTACTCAGTAGCTCCGACGATCGGACTCCACTCTACATCTACGGAGGTACTGGTGTACGACGACACCTTGAAGTTGGACACATAGCCCAACGGAGCTGAGACAGAGGAAAATATAAAAGCAGGGTTAATTACATAATTTCATCAATGACATGCAACAAAAAGATTCATGACAAATTAAGCAGATTGACTTTCTTCTTACTAACGTTTCTCTAACCGAGTTCCTGTCATTGAGCAGTGTTTTGCTGTCAACACACGATTACACACATTTTGGCCTGAGAGCCACCATTGTTTATTGAAGTTTCTTCTGTGGATGTGTTTATGTACTTCTTAAATATATATTTCTTCTTAAAATGGGAAATCTTGTATTTGCTGACCTCCAGTGGTTTAACTTCTCAACCTGCTGAAGTGAGAGAAGTATTGTGCAAGTCCATTATAATCACTCCTAAACCTCAGTGTACTTCCGGTGGGAGGGAGACGTATTGAATACTGTTACTCACAAGTTCTGAAGGTGGCACTGATGCCGGGTCCCACCAGAGGTCCAAACAGCACATAGAGAGACAGGACGTACTCAGTATCATGCGCTACGTTCCTCAGCTGGTACTCTGTGGTGCTGCCATTCAGAGCCAACTGCTTGGGACGGTCCCGGCCAACAAACTCTGAAAATGATATCAACATTGACAGCACATTCACATCACTCTTTCTCCCAATTGGTTATTCCTCAACCTTCTGGCCTCCCTCTTAACTCTGGCTCAGCATCAGAGCCCCCTTCTCTGGAAATGACATCATCCTCCTTTTTCTCCAACATTTGTATTTCATCAAAGTGAGTCGCCATGCCACCTGTCACACCCCTGTGGCAGGGTGAATGTCCAATGTAACTGAGGTGGCATTTCAAAAAGCTCTTGTCAGGGCAAGGGAGCATTAGAACCAAACCTGGACATGCACACACACGTATAAAAACACCTTTTATCCAAAGGACACCATTGACATCATTTATATATACAAGAGTGTACAAGAGTTCTGAGAGGTAGCCAGGACCCCCAGGTTCTGCCGGCCAACGGGTAAGAACCAGGACACAGATTTATGACGTAAATAAATCAGGGAGACTGAAAATGAGAGAGTGGCAGAATAAATCACCTGGTGTGGGTCCCCAGGCCAGTCTGTATCCTGTGGCTCCTGGGACACTGTTCCATATGATGACAGCAGTACTGGTGCTCACAGCAGACACTTTTAATGTTTGTACTGCGCTGCTATCCACTGTCACACAGAGAGAGGCAATGAGGGCATCTTCAAATCTAATCTAGTCTAGGTCTATAATACTTTCAACACATGCCTGAATGTTTGTTCTTCCTAGAAAGCGTTCTAGTTACATGTCTTGACTTTGGTGGAGGTGATGGGCCCCTCAATGTCTCCAAAGATGGGGTTGATGGTGATGGTGTACTCAGAGGCCGATTGGAGGCCCTGGATCATGTAGAAGTTAAAGTTGTCCCCAAGGTTTATGTTCTCTATGTGGCCGTCTGAAAAACACACAGAAGCACACACAGAAGCACACAGGCTCTGATGTCACACTTTTGGGCTATATTTCACAAACCAAGGTTATTTCTGTTTTGCTACACCCTTGAATTCAATTATGTAACAAAGAGTGAACATTACCTGGGGATTCCCATGTCAGACGGTATCCTGTGGCACCCTTAACTGATGCCCACCTCGCCTGGACGGTGTCTGTGGTGGAGTTTTGGACCAGGAACTTTTTAACTTGTACCAGCTTTACTGTGAAATACACCCATATCCACACAAAGCACATATACACAGAGTCACACACACAAATCCAATATTTCACTTCTAAATCACATCATAGTAATGCCAGAAAGTAAAGATATTTATTCAGATTGGTGGTAGCAAAAAAGGTTAATTTAAAGGAATGTAATGGGAAAAAATGTAAGCGTACAAATCTAAATGAATTCAAAACAAAGTAAAAGCCTTAGAGAATATTTCTCTTGTGTACCATGAACATTGTGATAAAGGAGTCTTACTGAATGTAATAAACATAATGCTCGTATCTTTTTTCTACAACAACAGCACCGTGCTGTGGATTTATTGTAGTACTACACCTTGGCATTCACTTCCTTTTTTATATTAGCTTGTCTTATACTCTATTACATGACTTTTTCTGCAATTGTTGACTTTTCCTGTCAGTGTAGAGTTATATATGGTAAATAAAAATAACTTGAGTGTGAGAAAGTTGGAAAGGAAATATAATCATGGCGTATAATTCTGGTGTCTAAACTTACATGTCTTTCCCACTACTGAAACTGTTTCACTTTGTCCTTGGGGGTAAACAGCATAAATACTGATGGTATACTTCTTATCCTCCTCCAGGCTGTCAATCACGTGAGAAGAGGTGTCTCCGGGAAGCAAGTTCTCATAAGTAAATCCTGGCCGGTTGGCTGCAGAGAAAAACAATCCGGAATAATACAATAATACAAACTATTTTACCAATAATTAAAAAAATATGAGTCTGATTATAAATACTGCAAACACATTGTAATACTTTTTTTGCAATGTGTCTGGAGTCAAATTATAGTAATTGAATGGCGTAATGTTAGCATACATCTGGGGATGAAGATCTTGAATCCGTTGAGCTTCCCTAGAGGGTGCGTCCAGCCCAAGCGTAGAGAGAACAGGCCCTCCTCAATAACGCGGAAGTTTGACACCTGAGGCAAAGGGGCTACAAGGCAAGGATCAATTGTTGATCAGTGAAGCAAGGTAAATCCTGAACAAATGTGCAGAAGTAGGCTACTTGTGTATTTTCTAAAAGGTGCATGAGCATGTAATGGCGCGTGACACCTACTTGTCTGGACGGCGATTGTTGCTGAGTCTCCGATGAGGCTGGGGTAGATGGCGTAGACAGTAAGGGAATAGTCTGTTTTAGGACTCAGCTCCGTCACTACTGCCGTGCTTACATCTGCCTTCAGATCAACCTGTCACACCCAGGGAAGACAGCAGAATGAAAGGAGTGTGTGCATGTTTGTGTGTGAGAGAGAGAGAGAGAGAGAGTGGATACAATGCAATGAGAGATACACTTCTCAGAAATGTGCACTAGAATAAATCTTGTCTTAAAATGTAATAAATGTTTATCTCTTCTTCCTGTTCTACCTCAGTAAACCACTTCTGTCCAATACCATCATCTCCATTTTATTCAAATTAGGTGGCATGTTGTACAAAATATTCCTCTTTTGGTCCCGTATCATAATTATCTGTCTGTCAAGGGTATAACCACAGTATTATCATGGAAACAGTGTACACAAGCATAAACACAGAAGCGCCGATGTTGATAGGGAAGTGGATATCGTACTGGTCCCATTAATGCATTGTTGTGGAGAGCTGTGGAAAGCCACACAGGTGGAATGTTCACAAATCACTCAGGCTGCATTCAGAGATGACTCACTGCATGTTAGTGCTGGTCACAAAGGTCACATGCAATTGTGGTCATGTGCAGTCCTGAGGATGAAGAATTGAGGGATGTATTGTAGTGGATGTTTTTGGGTCGTAAAAAAAGACTATGTTCTGTTACAGTCCAGCTCAATTATTATCATGCATATGCGTAATCCCTCACGTGTCTCTGTTGTAGGGGGAGGTGTCCACTGGTCCTGAGAGGGTAGACCAGGAGACGATATCCGGTGACATCTCCTGTGGCCTCGCTCCATGTCAGTCTGAGAGAGCTGTGGGCCAACTCGCTAACTTGCAGGTCTCTGGGACCCACCACACGTTTTTCAACTAGGATTGGGAGAAGGTGCGGGAAGAAGGAAGTGAAGAAACATATATGTGTTGGTCTGGATGTAAAATTTGTCAGCAAGATAAATACATCTTAATGTGAAAAGTGCATGGCAGAGTGAAATAAAGAAAACTATTAAACATTTTACTCTTCAAGCTATGAACCATCAACATAAAAAGGCAAACAGCTGTCAGTATGAAGGCATCTTTGAAAGGATATCCAAGCTTGTTATGATAGACTTTGCTTTCATACTGCGTGTGTATTGACTCACCAGGCGGGGAGGTTTTCACAGGAAGTGGTGGTTCAGAGGCAGTAAAACACACTCTGCGTGACAGTTTGGGAAGGATGGTTTGAAGGAGAGCGTAGTCAGTGCACATTAATGTGTGCTCCTCATGTGGCTCTGACACGATCCTCCTCAGCTCTGACTCATCAGCTCCCCTAACACCTGGTCACAGCATGTACAAAATAATATACAAACACATACACATACGTATACTGTCGACAAACGCAGCCATTTAAAAACGCTTCTTGGCACTTGTGTCAAGTTATGGCAGCCGATAAAGACTCTGGGAGAGTTAATTCCCAATTACCTTTATGTGAAATCTGCACCTGAACAAGATGTGCATTTATTTTCTTCTGTTTGCAACAAATGTGTTATCAGTGGTGTACAGGCTCTATAGGCATATTGGTTTTGCACTAGTAGTGCACGCGGGAGTGATGAAGGAGAGGAGCAAGCCGCAGTGTCAGAGGTGCAGATGGAGGACACTGAATCGTCTAATGAATAATGGCTGCGATTACCACACCATCGGCTAATGAGCAGTAATTATTGCACCGCTCCCAGCTGAAGAGAGTACGTTGTTGGCTTGTATGCTCATGCGTTTGTGTGTGTGTGTGTGTGTGTGTGTGTGTGTGTGTAGGAGAAAGAGGGAAAGATATGTGTAAGTACACTTTCATGAGTGGGGGAAAGGCGTAGTATGAGAAAGTGAACTTTTACATACGCAGTATAGGAGCCGAATACATATTTAATAGATGTTGTTAAGTTTGCGCATGCATATACAGTGCATATACCTGCATGGGTACACCCAGAAACAAGAATCTATCACACGTTCACAAATACCCACACTGAATCCAATGAATTCAAATGTAGGACATGAATTTCTGACTACAAACACTGCAGATAAGCCAGCAAAGCTTGGATAAAATGTGAGAGGCCGCTGCAGTGAGGGTGTTGAAGGAATTCACAATACCAACTTCCCCACTCACCCACTGCAAAGAGAGAAATCCCATTGTCGGCTACAGCTCTGGCTGCGGCAGCGACCTGGTCGTCTGAACGTCCGTTTGTGATCATAACAGCAATCTGTAACAATAGAGATAGAAAAAAATAAAATACGTAGGCAAAATCACTAAACATAATGTAACAACATCTTTCTCACGCAATTATCTATATCCAACAATAAGTTCATGATTTGCATATAATACCAGCATGACGCTCGGTTTCTATACCTGTCATTTTGTGAAAATGTTTGTGTCAACAACAATTTTTGTGTGTGTTTTGATACATCTATGGTTTGCAAGGTTTATCCCTCTTCCACACACATCTTCCTCTGGGTAAAAAGAACATATCCTTGCAATCAGAGCTCTGCTCAAAAAGCCGTAACAGATATTTGAGATGGTTTAGCTCATAATTTAATACGTAATTAAATAATTCAAGAAGTGGAATTCAATGATGCTGGTTTACAACGGAAACTGATAATTTGCCCATCAAGGAAAAATTGACCAGTTCATCCAAAGTTCATCCCCCCATCAATGAAGAAGATATGATCGATACGAAAATGAAGCTACTTTTCTGTTTGTATTCTGGCTGTAAAATTCAATATATCAGCCTAATCCTCAATTCTCTGCCTTCCCACGTCAAGTGTGCTGCTGCACGATGATTCACACGCACACTCGGAGATAGAGAGGGGATTGGAACGCTATCCAGCTGTTTTATACTGAGACAACACTACAGTGTTCGACTTTCAGAGACATTTAGCTGACAGAAGTGGAAAGCTGTTGGAAGAGCAATTGGATATTTGACCACGCACTTATGAGACAAGTTTAAAGAAGTTGATGACGATGGCAATTGGGTCGGGGTCCAAAGTTAAGACCAGTACCAGTTTGATGCATAATCATTTAGGATCCCGTGGCAAAGCAGGTTAATCTCAGACCATCAATTGGTATTGAGTGCCTGGCACTGTGGGTGCGAGTGGTCCTTTTATCGACAGCCATTCAGTCGATTGAGCATGTTGAGTGTAACCAATGGTAAGCAAAGAATTCTGCCCGTTGTAACTTTCTACCAGACATACTCTCAGTTTGTATCCCAAGCGCAACCGTTTAATCCAAATCACAGTGGTGTGAAAATAGTAGACCAGTTTGTTTTGTTTTTTATTCTCCACAATGTTCTTTGGAACGTGTACAGACTAGTCATTTCCTTTCACACAAGGCCATAACATACACAATATATGCACGTCAGTGGCCAGCTGGAAGGAGTAGTGTGGGTTGTAATCCTGAATAATTTCCATGTTGCTTGTGTGTTCACACTTTGTCATATATTTAACAAGATTTAAGCCTTTCAGTTATTAACATGCATAAAAGAAGTCAAAGTACCTCTTTTGCCTTTTGCTCCTGCTTGATATGACCTAATTACGTAACATTAGGCGTAGTCAGTTTGTGACAATGTTTCAAGGGTAGCTTTTTCTATGCAATCCATATACGCAGTCACCCTGGATTGATTTTCACATCTCCCTGGTTGAAGCATTGTACCTTTGGGGCGTGGTCTCGACTCAGGACGGGGCTGAACACGGGGTCAACCAGAAACTGGAGGGCATTGCCAATCCTCCTGGATCCACCCTCATAGCGGAGGTCTTTGATGGCTCTGAGAACCTCCTCCAGTGAGTTGTAGTCTGTCAAAGCAATCTGCATCCTACAAAGAACAAATTACAGCGAAATAATGGAATAGCTAATACAAACATTATTTTATGTGTATATCTTCTCTGAATAAGGTTCCTTAGCCTCTAAGCATGTAAATGTCTGGTATAATACAATAAAAAAAGAAGTCAACAAAACATTTTGTTTGAGAAAAGAGTCTTTCTGGTGTAATAATCACCTGTGGTAAAGTTAAATGAGTCGGACGTGATGGCGACTAGTTAGACTAATGGAGCTGTACTGTGTGTAACTCATTGATATGTTGTGCTCGTGTTTATAGTTGAGTTTTACCTTGGCACATCGCCAAATACAGTGACTCCGAAGCGGACCCCCTCATTGCCCATCACACTAGTCTGGAAGGAGGAGATGATGGTTGAGATGAAGTCTTTGACCCTGGTGAAGCTGGCCAGTCCTACACTCCACGACTCATCCACCAGAAACACTATGTCTGCCTGCCCCACCGTCTTGCATGCTGAGGGAAGAACAATGCGTGAATTAGTGGGCGCACAAATGACAAAGAGTGAGGTGCAGGGGGGTGCATGTTAAAAAAATCCAGATAGCTGTATGCTCTTTCCCTAACCTTTTACAATCAAATAAGTTAGGACAATTCAAAGTCATTATTTTTTTAACTTCTTAACTATTGCAAAACTGACCACCAGATGGCACTCTTGTTCCATCATGATGAGATTTTTCCTTTTACTTGCTTCTGTCATGCAGCCAGAGCACCGCACAAATCCCCATGAATGTTTAATGAGACACAAGTGAGCCAAAGAGACTATCAATATTCTGAGCACTCCAGCAATAAAACTTTAGTACAGCGAAGAGGAACGCTTAGAATAATAAGGTAAACACACCCAAAAATCAGGGTCAGTCCCCTCGCTCGAGCAAACGTTTTTAACATAAGGATCTGCTGCGTTTGGCAGGATTCAGATGCGTTATAATGTGTAGTTAAAAAGCCAGATGCACAAAAAAAAGTACGCTGATGCATTGACCACACTCACACACACACTCACACACTCACACACTCACACACACACTCACACACACACATTAGCCCTTGCAACTCTGTCTCAGATGCACACCCCTGCACATATTCCCACATAGATATACAGTACTGTACCAGCAAACGCACACACTCCTCACAGAAATCTGCTGTATGTGCAAACGCCCTCTGAGTCAATATTCTGGCATTACATATGCAATAAACCACAATGACGACAGCATTGATTAGGCTCGTGAATAAGAGATAGGCACCACTGATTGTTCTGTAAGTGATAACTCAGCTTCTCTGGTGTCCTCTATTTCATTACAGAGCTTTCCCACCTCTATTATCTCACCCTTCTTCCTTTGGCTAGAATCCCAGGATTCACTGGGGGAGACATATGTCTCCAGCCCATGGCGACCTAACATTATGTTCTCCCTCACACACCTATACATCTCTGGCCACACACCAAGAAAACAAAATATCCGTGTCTGGTGCTGAGCTACTATCTCTGTCTACAAATAGCTTTATTGTCATGTATTTTTGCAATAGTGGATTTAACACTGATGCAAAAACACAGTAAAAACCACTGATGCAGGATTTAACAATGTTGATCCGCACCATTCTGTGTTGACCACCAACCATCTTTGAATATACATGTGGCTTTTCCATCTATTGGGATACATTTTCTACTCCACATATTTCTGTCAAACATCAAAACATTGCAGAGGCTTTGAACAAGGAAGCAACTGGAGGCTGGTCCCTGTCAGACCGACAGACTGAGGTGGAAAACGAGATAAATTATCCAGTGGTTTGTCTGTCTGGGCAGGCAGGTGAAAACCACAAGGCAAGGATAAGAAGACATCACATGCTCAGGGATTAGAAATGGTTTTCTTGAAGGTTATCTATGCTGATATCTCAAAGGTTGTGTACACCTGTTAGACCATTGATTTACACCTTAGATGTAGCTCACTGGATAGAGCATATGCTGCAGAAAATCTAATAATAATAATAAGAAGAAAGTAATAGCAGGAGCAGAGAAGGAGAGAAAATGTTAATGAAATGTGACAAATGTGCAATTGTTACTCCAAGATGTGTTACCAGTGACATGTTAAGCGTCTTTTGAGTGTCTAGAAAAGCGCTATATAAATTGGAAGTATTATTATTATTGGACAGTCAGGGGGTTTAAATCTACTACTCTCCTCTTTATGGTGTGGTTCTAATTCGAATTTAATGCAATCCAGTATGTTGAACGGTTATCGAGAGAACCACATACACACTAACCAGCTGGCTGACACTTGGATCAATGAGAGAGAACAATTCTGCATTGAGTGCTGTTTCTGAATCACATATCAGGAATTATGTCATTTTTTTCTTAAATATAGGTTGTTTCTTTCTGATTTGATTCAACTTGATTCTGAACTAAAATTATCATTTTGTCGACTTGACTAAATCTTTTGTGGATTTATTGTGGCCTTGTGTGTATTGCATTATTACTCCCTATAATACATAGAATAGCATACCCCTATGAGCATTTGTGCATCTTTTTAGACTACCTGGCCAGCAACAAACGACAGAATAAGAAAGTTAACAACTAGCAGATGAACACAGCGGTGCAGATATTTCCCTCGGGAGTTGGTGGAGAAGAGAGAAAAGATAAGAGGAGAATGAATATTGGCTTGTTGGGTGACCAGGAACATGACTCCAAGTGAATGCTAATGTTGCTCTGTGACTGCTGCATGTGTAAATACAGTAACCGTTTGCTAAGACGTTCGCCACATTGTATCATAAGTTGATACGTGATAAGGTGATTAGTAGGTGTGATGTTTAAAGCATAATACTGCTGCCCAGTGCAGGTTTTAATGCACTGCGGTGGCTCTTTTTGTCAGAATTGACCCTGATTTCAGCTGGTGGCCACTCGCATCGCAGCCTCTTCCACCAACAATCATTATGTTTATACACGCACAAATACACTGCTTAGCTTTATGTCTTTCAGATTAAGCTGTGCAGATCACATTTAAAAGAGAAACAGTATTTCTCAAAAACTGTGCTGTAGCTTATTTCCTAAACACCTGAACTTCTTAAGTCTGTTTTATAAGTACTATGGTGATGCACAGGGGTGATGCTGCTTGCAAGCCAGAAAATAGGGCATACTTAATAGGCTACATAGTTGTGTTGTTGTGGGCCTTTTCTGTAATATTTTTGAAATAATCGTATACAAATAGTATTAGTTAAGATATTGTAAAAGTTATACATTTAATGCTTGGGGCCGGCTCTGCCAATACCGCCAAATTAAGTTATCAGGTCGTTATGGCTGACATGTTAAATGTCTATTATATTTACACATCCAGCATACATGGAGTAATTAATTTGGAGTCGTGTTTATGGCCACCTGACATTCAATTTGTTACCTGTAAAACAAACTCACTGACCTAAAAGAGATTAGAAAGCTCCATAGAGAAGTAGAATTGGATGAACATTCTCTGAAGGTTCTTCACATTTCACACAGGCATTTAATCAATTGTTGATATTAAAACATAAATAATGAATGGAACTTTAAGGTGTCAGTCGGCTCATTCATTTGAAATCGACCACATGCCCCTACTTGTGTGTCGACTATGAAACCCTCGGCCCTCAGGGTTGCCAGACATATGTCATGACATCATATGATGATATATGATGTCATGTGGATTAACACTGTCAAGAATAAACAATGGTTACAGTTAAATGGTAACAGTATGTGGCCTTGGGCTATTTATATCCTTCCATAATTCTGCCCAACAACTTTCCCAATCACTTTCTGCCAACCACATTCCATGTAGTGGAAATATAACTTTCGATTGGCTCATTGACCTTTTAGGCGACCTCCAATAGCACCTGAGGCTAAGGTTCTGTATCGAGGAGATGGGTTTGACAGGCTGGCAGACAGAGTGCTGTACTGTACACGAGGCGAGCAGATGTTTAACAGTCTGGAGAGAAAGTGGAGCGGGGTTAGTGTCCGCCCCGTGGATCAATCCATGTGTGGAGATTTAATGATGGAGCACTCGCTCAGACTGTGTTCATTGAGCACTTGCCCTCTCTTTGGCCTGAGCATTCAATCTTCTTCAATTCATCTAATTCACAGATCTGTGCACATTTCTGACAATCAGACATATGTTGTTGACTCAGAATTACTGAAGGTGCCAGACTGATGTTGCGAGAGGGCAGTATCACAAAAAAAAAACACAGAGCGAAACAAAGAGAAAAAAAAAGAAAAAAGCTTGATGGAGCTTTATCGGTATATGAAAAGAATATAGGAGAGTATCATTTGAGGCAAATTCAGGAATGTGTTTGAGTGTATCCTTCGGATGTAGGATTGTCGACCGTTACCTTCAGCTTGTGCTGTGGCGCTTTGATGAGAGAGAGAAAGGGACAGTAGAAAGATCCACACAGAGCAGCGGCCCATACTCTTCCTCCTTCGATCACCTGCTCCTCCTTCTACCAGTTCTTCTCTTCACAAATCCCCTGCTTAAATTCCACTCCACAATCATCAATTCCAGCTCTTCTTTCCTGTTATCTGAAAGCACACAGATGAATAGAGAGTGGAAAAATAGTCATTAGAGGCATGAAAAGATGAAATGTAACATGTATTTTGTATTTGTAAATTAGTTTCTTGCATACCTGCAGTACATAGAGGGAAGATTTTCAGACATACTGATTAATAATCATTGTCAGGTCAGGTCAATAAAAACCTTTCATGAAACTTGACCATCTACAACTGATAATTTGCAATTATATGGAATAAGCCACACTATTAAAGATAAATACAACTATTTTTTTAAAATTCTGTAATTATTATTATTGTCACCATTTAGGAAATCATTATTAACAGTTTTACCATAGATTCCGATGAAACTTTGGAAATAAAAGCATTAAAAAGTATTTGAAACTGTCAACAACCCAGTTATTAAAGGCAGTTATAGGGAAGTGTAAACATTATGAACATACATGAACGTTAAAAGGTATTACACCAATAATCCGATATGACTGTCTTACATGGCAGAGTTTCTGCCAACTCAACCTGCAGGTTGACCTGGATGGATGGCACTGTCCACACTGCTCATAATTGAGAAAAACCTTTTTGTTACCGTACTAAAACATAATAGTAACAAACTTCTGGTCTTGTACACATTAATACATGTGAATAGCTAAAGTTTTGAATACTGTATATGCAAATGTCCTTAAAGATCTCATCATACATCATATGTGACTCATATAACACTAATAATAATAATAATAATAATAATAATAATAATAATAATAATAATAATAATAATAATACATTATTTTTCAAACACAGTCCTCATCAGTAAATTCAAGCGGTGTGACAGGTTCAAGGAAGCTCTTGTATGAGTCTACAGGTACAAAAGATATCTGGCCTGGTCAGTCAAACCTCTGCCCGATGTGCACCTGTCCAAGATTGAGGATTAGCTAATCTCCCTGAGGGCCTGCAATGCCCTGCACACACAATGCAGAGGTGATTATCTACAGGGCTAAGGCTAATCGCTTCTGATGTGTGACTGTGCTTTCTACATTGCACTTGGTCAAAGAAATGTAGCCCCATGGCAAATCTGTAACGGACAACCAAGTGTTCAACTCCAGTTTCCATCTGTTATGTTTTGTGTGACACCATCGTGAATTTGTGGTACAAAAGGAACCTTGTGAATTATCTGAGATCTGAAATGTATACCCCGTGTTGTTTTTCTGCTTATACTGTATATGCGATAATGTTTTTGAAGATCTTTATTTGGAGACGATCTTTAGGCTGGAAGCTTTTCAAAGAAATGACATGAGTACATTTAGTTGTTCTTCACAGCAATCTACTGTCGACGAAAAGAGAGCATTAGCTGTCCCAGAGTAAATGGAGGTCCAATAACACTCTGGACTACAGAAATACAGAATCCTCTTTTTATTTCTTGACAGACAGGTTAGCATGAATGATATGAGCCCCAAGGCTACACTGTATGACTTGGCATACAATACTGAGTGGATGCAATTCAGTCCTATTGAAACATTGCAGCTGCTTTACCGTCATATTGTCCCTGAGATGTGTGCACCTTGGAAGGTGAGTTATAAAAGCAAGTATTGAAGTATACTGCAATAATACTAGCATATTGTAGTGTGTCTTTACAGCATTCGTGCTGCTCAATAGTACACTTCAATACATCTTAAGAATTGAGTGTTAAATGAATACAGAAGGCCACAGAAATGTATCAATAGGCGACAAAAAAGGCGACAACAACATTCAGCATAAGAGCATAATCAATGCCTAAGTAGAGTAAATCCAACACTTACATGGCGAAGAACTCATGCAGCAATAACAGGAATCAGAGAGCAACACACTCAACGCATTAACAGATCTCAGAAATAGTTTGTGCTGGGGTGTTTTACATTAGCTTGCTAACTGTGTCTGTGCTGCATGAGCATGTGTTTTTTTGCAAATTTATCAAAGAGCGATCTGCCCTCACTATACACAATATGAAAATATTCACATTGATCAAGCTATCCGCCAATACATCACTTCAAATGTTTCCTCAAAATAAATTATTATGATTGAGCCATAAAAACTACATGTGAAACAATCATAATTCCATAAGTTTCCTCAGTGTGATTTGACCACCTGTTCTGAGTCTGACAAAGCCAGCATGGCTTCAGGCTGACTGGTTTACAAGTGAGTGCTGACTGCTTGAACTCTGATGCATCACAGCCAACTACACATCCCACCCCCCCCCCCACCCCCCCACCCCCCCTCACATACCAATGCATATCTAAGATCTGTCTCAGCATGCATCTTCTTATTAGTGAAGTGCAGAGAGAGGATAAATGGGTCTCCTGATGTATGACAGAGACTGCAGAAGTACACAGTTACTTTCTTGTAGCTACAGCGGGAGTTTGAAATAGGTTTACATGTTATTCATCAAAGCAGCAGGCAAATGGCTAAAATTTGACGAGATTATTTTTGGAAGCATTTTATTTTCATGCCGTCATAGGCCAAAGGTGGCAGAAGTCTCCTGAGGCACGCTGCAGAGCCTGATGTTCAGCAATGTGCAAAAATATTGCAAAAAAATAAAAGAGTTTTTGGTTTTCAAAACGATTTTGAAAAGATTCAATAAAGTAAAACATGACCCACCCCTACAGAAATTGCAACAGGACTATGAGTCTGCTGCCATGCCAGCAGCTCTGCGACACAGCTGTGTTTTGAGGTAAATGCTAACTTCAATATGCGGACATGCTAGTCCACAGGTATTATGTTTACCATGTTCACTGTCTTAGTTTTGCTTGTTAGCATGCTAACATTTGCCAGTTGGCACGAAGCAGACAGAACGAATGAGGATGATGGGAGTTAGTTTTGCAGGTATTTTGTCAAACACCAAATCATTGGGCAAAAATGTTTATTTATGCCACCAACATAATGTCAAATTTCTACAGGAATAGTCGGGAGAGAGAAAAAGTTATTGCATTTCATCTACAAGGGACCACGGCTACCTGCACACAATTCCATGGCAATCAATACGATAGTTGTTGAGGTATTTCTGTGTGGAAGTTACTTCCCAACTGACAGAAAGGCATTGCCATTCATGAAGTCATGCTACAAATCTCAGCTCATTCCAACAACACCTCAATGTGCCCTTGTTTGTGATCATAAGCTCAAGTCAGACTACATGCCTGCAATGATCCCACATCAAAAAGCACGTGCACAACACTGCATCCATCACTCACACCACGCTGGGATCACAAGCACTTTGTCCAGACTATTGTGTGACCCAGGCCTTTAGTTTATCACCGCCCCGAGAGGATTAAATAATGTTGCAAAATTAAGTTTACTGTCTCTGGCCCTGATAGTCCCTCACTGTTCCCTATCTCCTTTTCTCGCACACACACACACACACACGCACTCGCTCACATATCACACACTTGCAAGTCTAACTGCACGTCAGCTATTTCTACATAATGGCATTTTCCACCTCACCACTTCACAGGATGGATTATCCCTGCAGGTGGGAAACTGGTAACAGTGAAAAGACACAGACACACACACAGACACAGCTCAGGACTACAATGTATGATAGCTAACGTCTTTGGTGCAATGAAATTCAGATCTACAGCTAAAAGAAATCAAAGCACGCACACACACACACACACACACACACACACACACACACCATACTGTCTCAATTTTCCTTTGCATTTGCTGTCGGCCAATGCAGACAAGTCTAAGCATGGGAAGGAAAAATCCACAACTCATTCTACATAGTTTGATCTCCTGACAACGCTCTTACAAACATCCTGCCATTCGCTTGTTATTCATGACTACACTAGAGCTGACATGACTGTAAAATGAATGATATCTCGTTTTTATGCTCCTATTGCGTTTTGAGGTGTAAACATGGTTGCATTAACTCCTGCAGAGAAGCAGGAGTGCTCATGCTAAAGACAAACACACACATACATGCATTCAGGACATCTGCACTGCATGGACACGGGCTGTGTGTTGGTAAGTGCATTTTCTTAGATTGAAATGGCACATTTGAGGAAATTAATGTACCTTATCACATGAAAGCAATTCAGGTAACAAGAAAATGAACAAACAGCAAACATTAATATCAGACAGAAATGCTATTTAAGGAGAAATTATACTTTAAGGAGCAGCAGTAAAGGCTCAGTATAAAAGGTGTTGGCCCATGTCCAGACACTTAGGCTGTAACAAGGGTATCTGGGCAGTTATGAATTCAAAACTCTCAGTAAAGCACCATATTAAAGTGCAGTTAAAGTTATGGGTTTTGACTACGGACCTAAAGTGGGCCCATACAATCTCACTTACCACTGCAGACAAGTGAATCATTGTTATCTTCCTAATCCAGGGGACCTCTTGACGGTCGAAGGGAGGAAAATATCCCCTAAAATACACAAAAAGGTTTCATCCAAGTAAGAGGGGAAAAAAATGTCTGGAACTGATATTGTACTCCTGCAGACAACGCTATCAGAGATAATCGACTGAATGGTACATGGGAATCAATGTGCGTATCGGTGTGTCTGCGTGAAAGAGGAGGTGGGTGTGTCTGAATGTGTGTAGTTGGTGAATGACAGAGACTTTATTTCCTGGGCTCTGGTGTAGCACAGAAAAGTTTGAGAAGAGGGGTGGGGGTGAAGCTGCTGCAACCTGTTGGCTCAGAGAGAGAGAGAGAGAGAGAGAGAGAGAGAAATAGACCAAGAAAGAGACAGATATAGAGAGAAGTGGGAGGTTACTAATGAGCTTTGACATACTACTGTTCGACAGTGCATGCATTTAGTGAATGGAGGCGCAGTCACAGAAAGCCGAGCTTTCACCTCAAGGTAACAGAATAAGCAGTTAAGTAAAATGATGTTAAGGGCTTTTAAGTTTGCCATTTCCTACAATCATACTGTACATTGAATAATCCTTCAGTAAAGAATTTGCAAATCTACCCATAAACAGTTTTTTGCCACATAGTGGAGCCAAAATCCATAGTGGTGGAAATAGCATTCAAGATTTGACGCCTTACCAACCCAGTCTTTTACTGCTCATTTCATCTGGCAATAAATACTTATTTAATTTTTTTTAAACGACTGTGATTTGCACTCTACCCTTACACAATATTCCATTAATCGAAACAAGAGATTATGTATTCATCTAACGTAAAACAGGCACAATATCAGATGATAAGAGCACCAAACGTATTCATCACATACCTCTGTCGTCAAAGTGTGTATACTCACACATAAACCCAACAGAAATAGCTTGTAGAGTAAAACTGAAAGGAGCGGCAAGATGATAAATCTGTCATGTTTTACAAGCCTCTCTCAGTTGGTCTGTGTTGAGGGGCATAGGGTCACCTTTAATGGTGGAATGCGGTGACTAGTTTAATTGGGTTTAGCCAGCTGTCAGTCGTGACATGCTATAACTCAACACACACACACACACACACACACACACACACACACACACACACACACACACACACACACAGACACACACATCGTCTTAAGATGGGCACAACAGTGGGTTCCGGCTGCGATATAGATTGAGATGGTGTAGAGATGTGAACATATGCAATGATGCTATTGTAATACATACTCTATAGGATCTATTTATATGACAGTGGCTTCTAAAGTAGTCTCTATCTCCATTCATCTAGTTAATGACTTGTCTGCTGTAGCTACATCTGTTTTTTTTTAAAAAGACCTGGAAAGCATGCATTTGCATATACAGAACATACAGATCTAATAAATTGCAACAATTAAATCAGTAGCTAAACTTGACCATCAAGCCTTTCCTCAAACACATGTGCTATAAATGGACCAGAATTCCATCCTCCTCTTGCAATGAGACATATAGCGGGCTGATTGAACTTCAAAGCTATAAGAAATTAATGTCAGAATACTTCCCAGATGTCACATTGAGCGAAACGGTTTCAATTCCTGCAAAAGTGGTACATGCTTTAAATACAACCCCACTGACGTATGTTAACTTTCTTAATGTTCACTCTGCAGTCTTAGGGGATCAAATTGTAAAATTGAGGTGGTATATTCTGGTTTGGCCCCAGGGGCGTCTGAGGTAGGCACTGCCCTGCCGCTGACCCTAAGAATATGTTAAGGAGGTTCAGGAGAGGCTGTGAATCAGGACCACTCTCACCAGACAGTCAAAGGTGTCTCATAAATCTCTCTGTAGTGCTCTCCTCTGATACTGAGCCTCAGTGTGGAGATAAGCTACCAGTGTCGATACTGATTGCACTTTAGAGAGAAGAACGGCATCTCTACAACATCAATATGGTACACTGTAAACGTTCACCACCTAAGTCTTAATAGCTTCCCTGGCTCAGTTACATCAAGGGTGAACAGGCCTAACTGTTTTTCAGCGGCAGGTGTCATTAAAAAAAGAAGGGGTTTTGGTCCTGTTGGGGGTATTCAGATGGGGACTATTAACAAGCCTTGTCTCAGCTAATTGCTCTCCTTCTCCAACTGGGCCTAAATCCCCCGTAGCCTGGTGCCAGCACCAAAGTGAGATTTGATTAAACTCACGCTGTAGGCTAACCACAACACAACCATGTGCATTGGGCGTCGAGAGAAAGAAGAAGAGGGAGAATGAAAATGAGGTAACAAAAGCACCGTGAATTAGCAAACCCATCAAGGGATGAGAAGGAAGGATGTATGAGTTGGATTACTATGGCTGAGTGGGAGAACATATGGAAGGCAAAATAAGAATTAAAATGTCTGCATAAAGGTATGTACGTCTCAATATTTATGTCTTAAGACGGTGTGTGTGTGTGTGGTCCTCATTCATTAGGAATCCCAACTTTACTGACAAATCTCCCTCACAGATAATTATACACCCTCGGTTTAACCAGAGCTTCTTATGGATGAAACTTTTCTTCCATAATGCAGATTGAAAATAAAAGAACTATAAAGACATCTTTTTTTGGGACAGTTCCATTTTTTTTAAAAGCCATATCAATTCCATAACTACTGTGTTGTGCTGCTGAGGCCACTGATGATGTACGAAATGGAGGTACAAGTGAGTATAATAACCTATTAATATTCTGTTTGGAGAAGCCATGGTCATTCACCATTCATGCCTTGTGGCAGCTTTTCAAGGAGCTTTTACTTCTAATTTAATGAAATACAGATTTAATGCATTTCTGAAATCTTCATTTCTCCACCTACTCTTTTTTTTGCTCCACTGGTTCCATTACAGAGGTTATGAGAATCAAACATTACTTTAGCCGCTGGTTGTAAGGCACTCTGTTAATTGTGCTATTTCTCACATGGCACTTTAATTATGTAAAGTTGAGGCTTTCAGTTTTAAATTCTGAATTGATTATTTCTTTATACAGTGTGCCGTATAACTGGTGGGTATATTACAGTAAGACCATTAGCTCGAGTTAAACACGGAGATGGTAGAATCTTTTTGTCTGAAATGTATTTGTAACTCCGAGCTGAACTTTGACCACCTACACTTTGGAACATTTTACAATTAAACTTTCAGAATCAAGACATGTCACCCGCTGCTGTAGCGTGAAATCAGACTTGGATGCTAGATTGCTCATGCTGGCATTTCGTTTGCTCTCCTGCCTCCTTTTGTGTGGCAGTAACGTAACTATTGATAGACTGAAAGCATGCGATTCGTGTCAGACGTATTTGATGCTTGTATCAGTTTCTGTTTATTGCTGTCAGTGTTGGCACATTTGTTGGAGTTTCACACCAGGAAGATGGGCAGTCTCTCTTTGGCTGGAGGCTAATGTAACTATGATTTGCATCCATAAACCATACAAGCTGGGCAGAGTGCCCACTGCTGCCAACTACAAAAAGGTCTGCCCTGTGCCAAGCCTTTTAGACATACAAACATACATACAGTCACATGCACACACGCAGAGCAGAGATGTACATAGACAAGACAAGCCAAGGTGTGCACAAGACAGAAACGCACCCTAGTACACTCATCCAAACCCTCATTGCATACAGACTTGGCACTTTGCATCTTGCGGACAGTTTTTGTCATGATAAATTCATTTCATAAACCACGCGACTTCCCGTCTCCGACTGAGGTACGAGCTGTCATGACAACGGAAGAAAACAGCGGTTTCAGCACGAGGGGCTGGTTTGTGTGGACAAGCTGCATCAGAGCAGATAATTGAGATGCAGCAGAAGTCTGGGCTGCAAGAATTAGTCATGAGTGTGTGTCCAATTACCACTCTGAAGCCCACAAAGGATGTCAAAATAATGAACAAAACCAGCTCTCTTCACTGTACTCAAGAAGACATAGTGTCACAGTAAATCCAATATTCAACATAAAGAGAACTACGGATACACATGTAGAAATATGAGTCGATAATCTCATAGAAACAAACAAATCTTTGACCCACAATTTAGACTTTTTTTTCTTAACATAATTACAAAGGCTTTTGGTCATGGTTGGAAATCTAAGAACAAAGAAGTGTATGACATCAGATTGTACATATTGTATGTTATTAAGATACAATACATAATGTATTGATTATAAAGATTGCATATTCCTGATTCGATGTGAGGTCCTGGGACAGGGATGTCGTATGTGTAGAGATTGTAAAGCCCTCTGAGGCAAATTTGTAATTTGTGATATTGGGCTATACAAAATAAACTGAATTGAAATTGAATTGAATTGAATATATATCAGAAATATATATATATATATATGTCATGAATACACAGAAGCTCAGAGAGATCATGTCTCTTGAAAACAAAAGACAACCCTGTGAGTGGTGAGTGTGTGTCTGGCCTGGAGAGATGCTTTACATGCATGTGGGATTGTTAGGAACAAGCCAACCCCTGAAGGTCAAAGGGCAGCAGCTGTCTACAATTGCCTTTTGAACCTTTCGGGGACCACAGAGACAGAGATAGAGGGAGATGGGGAATGGGGTCAAAAGAGTAGATATGGGACTGAGCAACTTTTTGAATGCATCAGAGCTGGACATATGTTTCCGCTTGTATGACTGTGTATCCATCACACTTTAAAGAAAACAAGTTTATTTTAGATGTAAATGCTGCAATCACCTTCACAGCTCAAAGCAGAGGAGGAATCTTCCAGAATCAAGTTGCATGAAGTCATGCCCAGCTTTCACGCACCCCTCTCTGTCTGCAGACAATACTCTAAAGAGATTAGACTCAACTTGTTGAAGCAGTGTCTAAAGAGAATTTTAAGTGTGCATATATGATGAGGCTTCGCTTCAGGGGAATACAACAATCTTCAATAATGAGTGTGTGTGTGTGTGTGTGAAATAATACTATTCAGTAAATGCATGGGAATTTGGACTGAACTCTGCCAATTAAACGTGACCTATCTCACAGAGTACATCTGTAGACATAATTGACATAAAACTCATAATTGAGTGTCGAGGTGAATGCTTCACATAGGCAACGCCTGTACAACACATCTGGCAGGAAAATGACAGAAACCCTTTTTGTGGTAATTGTTGAATACTTAGTGTCTGAGTTTATTATTCATGCCTATAAAACACAGTGAAACTCACATATTTCTGCCCACTTGTGTGCCACCCAGCTAATCCAGAGGTCGAATGTATGTACTGATCCTTTGTAAAAACACATCATATTTATTGAAACCAACGACAGTTATAAAGGTTATCTTGTTGAAGGAGTTTGCTGCAAGACTTATGATTCCACACTTTTTCTGCTCTGCTAAACCTAATCCAGCTTTGGTGAGCAGAGCAGAACTGGATTTAACTGAGTTCCCAGAGCGGGACTGTGAAGGACAGTAACAGAGTTTACTCAGGTATGCAGTATAGTCTCATTAGACCTGCAATAGAACAATTTTACGATGAATGACAAAACGTAACTTTGGATGAATGTTACTATCAAAGAATCCCAATAAAAGACAGGTTAGTGCTCATGTCTTCTTTGACCTGTGGCTTTCCACCCACAACCCATTGGTTCCTACTAAAGACATATCTTTTTTTTTTTTAAAGGTGCTCAATTTAAAACTTAGAGTATTAATATAGCAACAAACAACTATTTGGAATATAATTACATAGTGTAGCAATGTCTACCTGAGCTGAGAATATCCCATGGTGGCTAATGGCCAGTCGCTCTGCACTGCCCTCCTACAGCAGTTACCGCTGATGATGCCGTCCCGACACACGTCTTCATCGTGGAAGCGTAATGCCCACCCTCACTTTCCCCCAAAGTGATCACAGTCTGCCCCGTCACTGTTTCCATTATTTGCACTGTTCATGCTGTTAGCACTGTTAGCCTCTAGCCGCCTGCTCAACGCATCTTCATGACGAAAGCCGTGTGGAGATATGCTTTGAATTTGGTGTTGAAAAAAAGCGTAATCATATTCAATCACTCAAACAGGAACAAATTGTGCATTTTTGGCGACTATTTTCAGTAATTTCGCATGCCAAGAATATTCTCAGCAGCAGCCCAGTTTATTTGGAATTGATTTAAAATAAACTTCAGTGTCAATGTTCATCATAACGGGGGAGTATATCAACTAGTGCATTGCTGTGGCTAATTTATATGTTTTTAATTGTTTTTAGACAAAAAGGAGCTATATTGGGCTTTGGCTACACAAGCAATACTGCATTCACCATTTGTTTTTGCCTTTTCATTGGATTTGTTGAAAATAAGATACACATGACTATATGATATTCAGAATCCTATGTTGCTTCATGGGTGACAGCTTAATATTCCTTTACCCGGTCCCGACTTTGAACCTAACCTGGATATGAGCTCATATCTGAAGTATAAATGCACTCTGTCCATCAGTCAAGCTCCGTGGAATGTGTCTTCACGTGTTTTACAATATTGCATGTTGGCCACCGCTCAGAGATGACACACACACACACACACACACACACACACACACACACACACACACACACACAAGCAGAGACAAGTCTGTACTCAATGGAATGGAAAATGGCCCGGAGGGGGGAGACTGCCGCTGCTGCTTCATGTACATTTTACAAAAGTATTTGCATAATAAATTCAGGAGTAGTTTTTGTTTGCATATAAACATGACAGCCAACAGACACCTGGTGAGTGAAATGTGGTTCAACAACGTAGACAAAAAGATGGTAGCATAATTCCTAACATTATATGACATGGCGTGTGTTTTTATTAACTGCACTAGGGTTTCCATTTACTGACCTTTACAATGTTCAGATTTTATGGGAACAAAAACAAAATAAAGATAAACAGAAGCATAGAGGCCTCTCTCATACATCGACGAAGGCTGTTTCTCCATCAGACTGCTCACCGAACTCCACAAATCTGACTGTCCAGGAGCAAATAGATTACAAATATATTAGAGCTTGAGCATATGGTGGGGTGAAGGATTTCAAAGGAGGACACCTTGGGGTTTTCTCAACGTCACATAACCTTTGTCCTCATAATCCACCTCCGTCTCTTCTCTTTCTGCTGTCTATTTTGACTCTTCTCCCCCATCATGTGCCCTTTGAAATGTCCCTCTTTGGTGTAAGTCTATATGCATTGCACAGTTGGGGGAAGAAGAAAACATATTCAGTAGATCACTTGATTTTCATGGGAAGTGGACTGTGGGTGTAAGAAGGCAACACCTTTTGGTAAATGAGAGGCTGGGAAGAGGCGGTAAAAGCAGGAGATACAATGACAGAGGAGGGGGAGAGGGTAATGAGAATAGCACCGAGAGGCTGGAGTAACAACTTGAGTGGGCCTGAGGAAAATAGCTGAAAAGTAATGATTTCTGATTGACAGCATGACATACTAACCCGAATATGATCCTGAACAGAGAGAAAATGTTGCAAGAAAAGAAATAATGACAGAAAAATGTTTATTGCTAACACATTTCTGTGGCACAGAAATTTCTTTCAGCCTTTCTTGCTGTGACTGTATGATTCAGCACTTCTCACAGGAGATGAAAGAGATGGGAGACAGAGAGATGAGGGGATGGAAAATACATGAGGAGGAGAAGGAGCAGCAGACTGAGGAGAAAAAACATCTGCAGAAAGAGAGAAACACATGGAGATGGAGAGAAAAGGGTAAGACAGTCAGAAATATGACCGGATAGGAGAAAGAGAGGGATGGCGACGGGTGTAGAGTAGATGTGAAGGTATATGAAAACTGCTGTTATCCCGCTTTGGAGAGCCGACCTTACAGCAAAGGTTAAAAGTACGCTCAAAAGGTCAAGACCCTTAAAAAAAATCAAAGAGATTAAAATAGTGTACACATTCACAGACACTTTCACGCAGACTGTGAAATCCCACCTGACTGGAAATCCCCCCCCATGAGCCGAGCTGTAGCCATGCGCCCCTAAGGCTGCCATTCCCTTGGCTTCCTTCCAGGTGAGGTCAGCCCACTCTGGAGGGGGCAGTATTGTTCCAGTAAGGGTATTTGTCTGGGCATGTCCACCTCCTCCACCTACTGAAATCTCCAACCACTTGACCTACAGCCTGAGGCCGCCAGCCAGATGTAGCATGAGAGGCCTGAGAAAGACATTGCATATAAATATGTGTCTGTGTGGGTTTTTTTTTGCTGTCATATTAAGTCTTCTTTCCGTTGACTTTTTGGACATTATTGCGATGCTTGCTTGTCACTTCCAATGTATGTAAACTAGCTAACAGCCAAACAATTTTAGGCAATTTTGCAACTTAGTTTGTGTTCTTATGTAAGAAACAGTCTGGAGAGGTTTTTGTCCAACTGTAAGCAGTGTATTTAGTATGTAGTAAATCACTGAGTGAATTTATTAGCTGTGCATCCAACAATTGTGACATGACATGGTGTCAGATGAACGGAAGAATTAAAGTACATTAAAAGAGGAATTAGTCTGAAAAGAAGGAATCCCAAATAGAGTTAGTCCATATTTAAAAAAAACAATACCCTATGCAAACAGTACAAGTTTAAAGTTAATAGAAATACTATTTTGATTATATAAAGTATTAGCATCTCCCATGCTGACGAGATGTGCACACTGGAAACTGGTGGAAACAGCTATTCGGTTCTCTATCTAATGTGGGACTAAATCTGCCTACCAGCACCTCTAAAGCTCACTAATTAACACAATTAACTAATTTGTTAAATCCAGTTGGACAAAGCCAGGCTAGTCGTTTCCCTGTCTTCATGCTAAGCTAAGCTACGTAGCGTGTAGCTTCTAAACCTGAAGGATGAACTGCACAGCTTTGTATTATCTCAAAATACTGTGAATGTTGTCCTTTGGTAATATGTGAAGTCAGCTGACTTAGGTACTGACACTACTGTATTGGAGTTACCCAGCATGCTGTACCAAAACCGAAAGCTTTAAGACAAACACAACATGACCAACGGCAGCATAAATTAATGAATGAGGGCCAAGTATGCGTTTGCTCTGGGAGACAGCCTGCCTCCTCTCTGTGTATTGATGAATGGCAAGTTCTTTAGTATGCACCGTGTATTGATTATTGCAATTACACACTATTACGGTTCTATTATCCACACTGACTGTCTTTAATTACACTAGAGAGCAAGAGGAAGAGTGAAGGAGGAGCGAGAGAGTCAGTCAAAGTGAGAGAGAGACACTAGATAGATGAAGCGAGACATTGCACCGAACTAATTAAAACAGAAACTTTTTGTTTCAGCAAGTTGACAGGGAATGAATCTGGCAGGGAATTAATCTGTCCGCAGGGAACACAATGAGGAGTTATATACACGCACACGCACACACACACACACACACACACATATATATATATATATATATATATATATATATATATATATATATATATATATATATATATATATATATATGTATAGGGAGGTGCAGTGCAGTGTGCCGTTGCCATAGTTACTGAGTGTGGCGCCACATCATGCGGCAGAGTTAATGCAGAGGTGTGTGTTGTGTGTGCACGTCTTATTTAAGCTTTCATTATATCACCACCCTGCCCTATTCCAACATCCTCTACACAAGCACAGAGGGAGAAAGGTTGCAGAGATAAATCTGGTAACAGCTTCCGATCGGTACCCTTGAGGTGAAGCATAATTATGTTTATGGTGGAGGAGACATACTGAAAGGAAATATTTTTTCAAGGAAAGACAAACACTTCAAATTAAGGCCTAAAGAAAGTGTTCCTTTAGTTGGTTATAAAAGGGGACATATACAACCTGATTATCTCATTTTTACCGGGATAACTACGCCATGAACACTGGCTGTTATGTGTGATTGTGTTTGTCATCTAGAGCTGAGATAAAATAAGTATCCCTTATTTTAATTAAAGTATAGACTTATCATCAGCAAAATGATCCACAGTTGTGTGTAATGGTATGAGACATATGAGATCATATTATCTATTATAACTGATGAATTAACAAGTAATCAGCACATACATGTTGGAGGGGGATTCTAACCAAATACATTTTATGTACATTTACAGCGGTATGTTATGGAGTATTAAGGTCTTAGCAACAGATACAGTTTCATTATGAAATGCAGAAGTAGAAATAGAAGTAGTGTCAAAAGTATGAAGTAGCATCAAAAGGAAATATTAAAGTAAAGTAAAAGCAGCTTACAAATGCACTTACAATATTTGAGTAAATGTAGCTGGTGACTTTCCACCACTGCGTGAGAGCCACAGAAAGAATGCAGTAAAGGGATGAAGTCCAAGGTGGAGAGCCCAGGACATGAAGGTCAGTGCTACAGTTAGTCACCCGCATGCTGCTCCAACAGACTTCCAGCAAATGTCCGGTAATCAAAACAGCAGGTTCAGCACAAACCCAAAACACCTGGGACCTCTCTGCTCTTTTTGTCCTCTACCTAATCAATCCGTCTGTTCAAGCAGCCGCCAAGGCATCATCTGCATACAGAGTTTCTGATGCGAGCTTATAGAAATAATATCAATCATCAATGTCTATTTATTCACTGTTTTTCTTTCTTTTTTTTTTAAACCACCTGTACTCTCCACACAGGGAAAACAGGTATTTTTAAATGAAGACACAGAGGCATCCAAATACTGATGTTAAGAGCACCGGGGGTTCATAAATGATGGAAGACAATATCATTTCATCTGTGGAGGAAGGATGTGGATGTTAGAGCTTGAAATGAGAAGGCATGTCCTCACACTTTGCACTTCACATGTGCAAAGCCCAGTTTCTACGTTTACAGCAGCACCTGTAACATATTGTTGTACTTTCATAGACTATTTTCATAGTCCATTCACGGCCTCATAACCCTCCCATCATTTTAAAAGGTAAACCCACGGGAAGTAGAAGTAACTGTAAAAGCAGGGGTATAATTTGAAAGCAGTTTGAAATAAAATGGCTGCTCATAAGGCTCCACGATATTTACATCCACCTGGTCAGAAGAGAAGACCTGGTGTCTGAAAACGAGTGCAGGAACAGGTAAGAAGGATCCTTGTTAAATTGGGCCAAAGTAAGTCTCTGTGTGTCTTCCAGAAACACTCCTGTGTTTAGACAGAGCACCTGTGAACATAGCACACAGTTTGGATCCATCATTGTCACATTCTGATTGGCTAAAAAAAAAAACCCAGCCCAGATAGTTTTTTTTTCCCCAAATACCTCAGAATGACAGCAGGTTCAGCCAGAGTTTTATCCTGTGTTAGCACAGTGAAATTGAGTGTGGAAATAGCTCTGGCAATGTAAGAGTATCGTTTTATTAAACTGAAGCTGACTGCTGAACATGACTGAATACATGAGCTGTCGAAAGGAGGCCATTTCCCACAGTGCAGACTCTGAACATTTATGGAGATTATCTTTGAAAGACATGTGTACGTGAATAGTTTATCATCGTATTGTATGGTAAAGTAAATTACGTATAGAATCGTATAATTTAGTACTGTACGATATAGTAAAGTGAAGTTTAAACTAGCACCATATACAATAGCATCGTACGGTTTACTTCCGTCAAATCAAACACTATCAGACGGTTCAAAGAGTCGGATACATTTTAAAGACATAGATATTAAAGGGTAAAACGTTTCTGCGTCTCGCAATATTATTTTTGTCGTCTACTAATTCACACAGGAATATAACTACTCAAGACCAGAGTGCATTACTAGAAAACAAAGTAAGTCAAACTGATTTGTTTCAGATTTGCTGTTATTTCTTTCCATTTCTGTTATCCTCTCAGGAATGAAAATACAGATTATTTCTCTTTCCTACTGTCGCTCAAGTCTTCAAATATCATAAATAAATAAAAATCATAACATCAGGCACCCTTAGCTTTGTGAAAATTGATAATGTGCTTCTGCATATCTCTCCTATAACAACTAACTTCCTGCAGGCAGAGAAGCAAGCAAGTGCTCACCGTTTCTGTTGCTGTCTTGAGGAGATATGTCAAGATGAAAGTGTGTGACACGTTTGTTTTGCAACAGCTGGTGAATCGGGGGAAGACGAGTGGTTCAGTAGACCGTATGCGTTGTACACGCATACGGTATGATGATTAAACTTTCTGTATGGGCGACATGTTAAATTACATTATGGTTCATGATGTATAGAATCCAGCAGAGAAAGAGCGAGAGAAATACAGCTGCCGCTATTACAGATACCTAAATGTACATTCCATGCAAAGGTTACATTACTTTTATCAGAAGCCACCAGATATTGTCCGCATTATTTACTATATTTTGTTTTTATCTCATAAAATAGTTGCGAACTAATAGGCTATATCTGCTGCCATGCAATCTAACACTGCAGACAGGAAGGCACAAGAGAGACAGATGCAGATGCATGAAAAATAGATACAAGCAGAGGCAAAGGCATGCTATAAGTGTAGATCATCGGAGGGTAAATATGATCACACATCCTCAATGACAAGAGGCACACTTCCCAGTCACTCATCTGCTCCTCATGTCATACTTCTCTTCTGGCTTGAAGGCTTTTGCAAACTTTATCATGCAGATAGCTGCATCCACATATGTTAATATGTGTATTATAAGCCAACATGTTAGTCCATGATAAGCTGTAGTGCAGACTGCAGAGTAAGTAGGTTACACCCCAGGGGCCCTAAAGACACTGTCTGGTTTCAAACTCCCAAAGAATTATGACGGGGTTGCAACATCTGCTACCTGAGAGGAAGACAGACAGTGATGGATGGCCAGGTGTGTTTAGTGTGTGCAGTCTCTGCATAGACATGCACACTGTATGTGCACGTTCACATGCGCCCACAAGCAATGCGTACATCTGTGACAGATGACAATTTAAATTTCCAATGAATGAAGCATGAACACCGTGCAAAATTCACAGACACACACAGGTGCACAAGTATGTATGACTGTGTGCATGGCACACACACACACACACACACACACACGAACACACACACGCACACGCACACACATCTGACAAAAACACACAAAGTTGTTTGTGATGGCTCACTGTTTATTTCCTGTCAACAACTTCCATATGAATGGATTTCCAGTTGAATAAATAATCCCATCAGAGGAGATAAAGATTAATGATGTATTTATCATTCATTGACAAGAGCTCCATGCTGCATATGACATATCTGCATCTAGGTGTCAATGGCAAATCCTATTTGATGAGATTAGTAAACAGTGGGAAATATAATGCCACTTCACTGTCAGGAAAATTAATGCCACATTCATAAAATATCATATGATATTACATACTTTGTAGATATAAACTTTTCCAAGATGAACAGACAGTACTTTTAGTTAAGAATTAGAACACATTAATATGAATAGCCAAAAATAACTGTTTTACTATTTTTTACTATCTTGAACACACTATTGTATTCCTCATGACTGAAAGACTTTAATCACAACATATGACAACGCAATACCTTCAGGCCAGTACGCCAGTAATTCTACAAAGAGGAGAAACACAACTTTGCCTATAATTATACTGTAGTCTCCTTATAGACAGTATATCTGGTCATTAACCCCATCACTTATCATTTATAAAGTATATAGCCAGTGCAAAAGATCCAGGCGTGCTGTGGCACGAGCAACATTTCACAGGAAAAGTGCCGACAGTTAAGTCTGACCTCAAGTGTTTGGCTTGGGTTCAACACATCACACTCTAGTTTGTGGTTAGATAGCAACACACGTGTGTTTTGCGGTTTACTTTGAACTTTTAAAGACACTCTTATAATTTAACCGAATAACGTTATATTTTAAGTGATGTGCTTTTATGACTTCCTCTAATTTCCGAGGCTATGTGAAGCTATCCCTCCCCGTCTACATCTCCTCCCTCTTCGACAGCCGTGTTCGGACTGGGTCTGGGTGAAGGCGCTGGGCTGGGTGATGCAGGCGTCTTGCGCCCAGAAGGGATTGGAGGCAGGATGGGCTTGACGTTGGACCCAGGACGTCTATCAGAGGAGGGAGACACGGCCGCGGCCAGCAGGTCTGTGCCTGGATCCGGGGCTTCGGGAGTTTCGCCTGATGCCATGAGGTATGAAATGATAATATTTTACTGTATGGAAACACATCAACATGTGTTTTGATCTTACATTCACTCAGCTTACTTATCTTACAATCAGATGTAGTGTTTTGGTAATTTACAGAGAGTAGAGACTGTTTATAAATCATAAAATGAACAACAAAAGACAAATATCGTGTGCTAAAGTATAATAAATAACAACAAATAACTTGTTAAGCTGTCTTTTTCCCTTGAACTCTAGCCACTCATAAATAGCTCCTCTCTTTGCTATCTATAACAGCAGAAATGCCCTACAATGACAAAAACAAAAACAATAATAACCTTTGACTGTTTCCAAGGTGTGTCCCAGGGCAGACATATCGAGCGGCTGCACTGAACCAGAAAAGCCCCCGGCTGAACTGGGCACAGTCGGCGCTGAACTGGGCACAGTCGGCGCTGAACTGGCACGAGACTCATCCGAGCTGCTTGTGAAAGGAGGAAAAGACAAAAACCCCAGCGGGTGAGGGGGAAAAGAGACCGACAAGGAGAGGAAAGTGGAGGATGAAGTTCATGTAGAGAGAGAGGTGTGATGTGTGAAGTTAAACAAATATCTGGTTGTTTAAGAGGTCGGAGACAAAAGTGAGAAAAGCACAAAAGGATCAAGAGTGAGGAGCTCAAAGACATTTTTAGCAGAATGTCTTTTGGAAGTTTTAAGCCCCTTCAAGCAGGACCTCCAGAGCTGGAGATATTGACCAGACTTTTGATAGCGTGCCAACAAATCGGTAATGAGACATTCATTTTGGAATGATTATTTCTGGTATTTGGTTGTTAATAAACAAACAAACAGGTAAAGATGTTTGTCATTCTGGTATACCGACTAGCTTCTGACGCTAGATGCGTACACACACGCAAGCCCACTCACAAGACGATAAGCAAACAAATCAAAGAAATAGGAAAGGATCCTCTGTTACTATATGTGAGACAGAGACAAGTATAGACACATTCTTATATAAAAGCGTTGCCAACCAGTAGAGAGATGTCTGGAAATACTGAAGGGCTGAGTAATGCAAAAGCCACATAGCATGCATCGCTCACATGTCGATTTTCAACAAGTTTTCCAAAAATCGCCTCCTGGGAACATGAACCCAGAGGGAAACAAATACATTTTGACTGATCATGTACTGTATCTCTGTATGTGTTTTTTTTAAAGGATTGGGATAAATCGGTGCTAATTTGCAAAAGTGATAAAAAGCACATAACCATGCATACTATGCAAATGTCTGATTGAACCCATAATCGTGCAGTCTGCCTGTTTATTGAGTTTAAGTGTACACGCTTTAAAATCAAAATGTATGCGTACATGTATTTGTGAGCAAGTGTGTGTCTGTGCATGTGTGTTTGCATTTGTCCCCACATTGCTTGCACCAGAATAATGAGCTTTATAAAAGTGAACATATGTTGTAAAAACAGGTCTGGACTCCACATTGTGTTTTTTTAATGAAACCACAAGACGTTCTCTCACCTCATCATAAATCAAAGTGCTATTATTTTGAATTTAGAAATCATAAAGAGTGAAATGTCATACAACTTTAAAGTAATGCGTCTCCATCTCTTATAATCATACAGTTACATCTGGCCCTTACTTGTGACTTTTAAATGCATTGGTAGTATGCGAGCACTTGTAAGCATGTACAGTGCTTTTGTCTGTGTGTGTCTGTATGTGTGCGCTCTTACCTGTCCTCACTGAAATGGGGATTAGGATCATGCAGTGATGATGGTGTTTTTTGAGCAGAGCTGCGGTGAACAGAAATTAGGAGTAAATTTAATCATTCTTCACAAGCAAAAAATCAATTTTACATTCAGGTCTTTTCATTCAGATTTCACAAGTGGTGACTGGTATATTTTAGTGCCACTACACAGGCCAATCATATTAACAAACACTCAGATTCAAATGATGTGGCCACCTGCCAATTCACCTTCAAGGTCAAACAATAACCCCAAAACAAACCATCAAAACGCAGTTAGGACAAGTGGACACATTAAACCAATTTGGCCCAGCTGAGAGTGCCCGTTTGAAATTAAGCACCGGAGTGCAGTGGAGTGCGCGCTCCTAATAATGAACCTTTTGAAGAGCTGGCTGTAGATCCCGAGACTCTCCCCCACAATGGCCTCTCTCACCAGCTGCTCACGCCTCCTGATGGAAGCTAGCTCCTGCAGAGGAGGGAGACGGAGAGGAGGAGGAGGAGGAGGAGGAGGAGAGGTGGGGGAGACGGAGCGGGACAGCAGGTGAGAAACAGGAGTTGACGTGGAGGACGATTAAAGGGGAGCGGAGAAGCGGGGAAAAGGGGAGGAAAGTGGGATGAGGGAGTGATGATGTATGGAAATGAGGGGAAAGCATCCAGTTTGAAGATTAATGATATTTCCCTCTGTAAATGTGTTACAGTGTAGTTGTCTACTTAACATTCACTTACAGTCTTCATGAACAATAAAGTGTACGTCTTGTAACTCACAGCGGCGCTCTTCTGAGGGCTGAGCGCTGCCTGGATCTTGTTGAAGTAGTTTCTGTGAGACAGGTCTGAGGGGTCAAGCGCTGTGGCAGAGTGCGCTGCGAGTGCTCCGGATCCCGCCCCCGACAGAGGTGGCGACCGTGGCTTCTCCTCTGGCTCGTGACCTGAGAGAGAAAGAGAGTGTAGCAATAGTGTGTAATAGCGCATATGATGGTTATTGGTTTGATGAAGATATTATACATCGGATTTTCACAGGCTGAGTGATGCTTCCTGTCACTTGTAAATTTACTTTGACACTTAAAACTAAGGCGCCCTTGACTGCACTGTACTACCAGTGACAGCAAAGAAATAAGCACTCTGACGCTTTGAGTCGGCTAACGATGATCTGAACGAACAAACAAACAAATACACACCCGTGGAGGTGTTGTCAGGGGATCCTCTGTTGTTGTTCTCTCCTTCTTCCTGCTCCTCTACCAACAGGTACTCCTTCACTATCTGCCTCAGTGTTCGATAGGCTTCCTCCCAGTTGTCTACTCACACAGCCAAGTGCGCGCACGTACACACACACACACACAAAAATATGGTTGTGTACAGAGCCAATGCATCTCCCATCAAACAGTAATGAATCAAAGAGATGGGGATGATGACCTTAGCGTAATGAGGCTGTAGCTAGCAGTGCATAAAAGTGATGAGGCTCCGTACTCTGTATGTTCATCTCATTAATGCCTTCATGAGGGAATGATAAACACAGCTATTCTGCGGCTACGCGCCCTTAATACATGTGGTAATTGGATTGAAAGTGGTGTAGAGCATGGATTTTAGTGAAGTGTGTTAATTTATCCGAGGCTCTACCAATGACAGTGGGACTGCTCTAAGCCAGACTGAGGCGGGCCATTTCTTTTAACTGTGCGAGGCGCTACAATGACACACTGCCAGGGAACAGAACAAGCACAGCAAAGACTTTCTTCCTTTGTTTTCTTAGCCTGTTGAAAATGAATTGAGAACACAAATGATTACACGTTGTACCACATTGAAACTTCCATTCACTAAATAATAAAATGGATCTGATTAACCACTAGATTATATATAATTACCATGACACGCCTCTGCAATGTCCACTTAAATCAATAAGTACAGCATCAAAAAACGTTAAGAAATACATTCACAATGAAGAAAAAGTGCTTCTTTGCCGTACCACAGGGGATAACATTATCGAAGAATCCCAGTCGCAGCCTGTTGGTGTTGCCGTAGAGCTCTACGCGGGACATCGCCACGTCGATCTGCGCCGCGGTGTAGAGGCCGCGGCTTTTCAAGTGGCCCGTGTATTTCTCAACCTGGGTGGGGATGAGCAGGATGTATCGAGGCTCAAAGTGGCTGTTCTTCAGACTGAGGACACCCTGAAAGGATGGACAAACAGTGAGCAGTTCTGTCCCAATGGGGGATCTCAGGCCTGTGGGGGAGATCATAGGTCTGGTCCAGTGTGTGTTTCTGAATATTCTTGCATACTACATGGCGCAACAGCATAATATTGTATGTGCACTTTTATGGCTATATGCTCAAGGTTGCAGTGATTCACAATTGTTGACTGCTGACTTCTCACTGCTCTTCACCGGCTACCGGAAGTCATCAACCACTGCTTCAGTAGCAAAAAGGCCTTTTTGACTATCGGCGAGGCTAAAAACAAGCCTTACCTAATCTGTTCCAGGCCTTTGTTGTGGCTTAAACACTGACATCCAAAGAAAAGTGTTCTTTGAGCATCTGTCAATTAATTCCATACTCAATATCTTATGATCCACTCAAGTTAAGCAAGATACTAGATGAATAAAACCGTGTTTCTGTTAACTACGCTGCCATTCAACTCCTCTTTGTTTGGGAAGGGAGATGGGAGACAAACCTGGTGGAGATCTGCACTCTACTGAGGGCACTTCTTTTCTCAATTTTGAATTCTATTAACTATAATGTCAATTTTTTTCAAAATGAAATAAATGTACAACCGTAGGACCTTTTCATAATTATATGTTGCTAGATCCTAAATGGCTCCTGTCTGTCACTCGACTGGCTTTCTTGACCACATTTGGTATTGGTCTGCTTCATGTACTCTCAGACAAGAGGTGTGCGTACGCACCTCCAGCTCCATATGCACACAGCACGCTAGTCCTTCTTTGGCTACCTCCTCGATGGCATCTATGGTGAGACCGTAGCTGTGACCCCCGTGCTGCGTGGTCTGGATGAATTTACCCTACAAGGCAATTTCCAGTTATGAAGGGAAAGAATGAGAGAGCATTTTAGTGCACCACATTATTGCCCGATCATTCATTATGGTTACCATAAATATGAGGCTTCATTTAACTCCTAAAGTAGACATAATATTTGACATGCAAACACAAACACAGCATGTACTCTCAGGATTAACAACCTGAACTCTTTAGCCCACCTGTGAACTAAACTTTTGACCTGGTGGTCAGAGAAGAAATCTCTCTTAGTTATTTCTTACTCATGACCCCTGACCTTTTGTCAGTCTGCTTTTTGGGCAGTTTTATTTAAAGAGCATAATTTATGACACTAATATCATTAAAACATGTAATTATTTCTTTCTGGTTTGTGGTAGCAAAAGTGATTTCAGACCTTTCTCAAGGTCAAGGATGAATTATATTACTATAATCTAGTAGCTGTTAGTGTAAATTATTTATTTTGTATTGTTTTACTGAATGTTATTTTGACTGTATTACTGCTGTTTGTTATATTTTAAATCTTAGCAAATAAGAGAGCACAGAGACCAACACACTCAACGTTGAAACTGGCCTCTCAATCAAATGTTCACATGTGGAGCCGGGAGCAGTAAACTGGAAGTAAACAAAATACTTTTAATCTTACATGACTTTATTTTGTTATGGTTTCCCCAATAAAAAATTGCTCAACTTTCTCCCTGCTAACAGTATGACAGATGGTATTATATAATAACAATAATATTATAGGGAAAACTCATGAACTGTGACTCACTACATTTTAATTTAGATACTTTTCATTGATTAATGTCACACATCCGTGTATCCTGAAGACATTAAGTCAAACATGAATTTAAGCTTCCTGAAAAAAATATTTAAATAGATAAGTAAAAAGCACAGACTCAATTACAAATATTATTCTTGTGATTCCGTATTACCAGAGTCGGACGCTATTCTGACCAAATTGCACAGCAGGTGTTCCTTGTGTTTACGCCACTGTAAGGACCATAATAGGACTGCTGATTGGGATTCATTTTGAACAGCCATAAGAAGTGGGATCAAGAGGATTGCACAGTTGCTGAAAGCACTTGTGAGGGTAAACAATAAAAGCAGTGAGGCAGAAGAGGGCAGCTGACACATGGAAGCCAAGAGCGTGATAAGAAAGGGAGGACAGGACAGCAGTAAACCAAGAAGCCGACAACAGGAGAATCAAGGATGGAGGGTGAAGGAGAAGAATGGACAAATCATCAAGAGGGAGTGACGGACTGTAAAGTTAAGCTGATTCACTTCTGTTGGAGTACACAAAAGAAATCAATTCCAGCGTGAAAGCCATCGCTGTGTAAATCATTACGTGACCCAGACCTCTATCCATCATCCCCCACCACTCTTACATAACAGGCAGCTTGACAAGATGGAAAACAAATATGTCCAATAACTCAGCACCCATTCTGACTCTAAGAAGAGAAGCTGCATGAATCAGATTCGGTTGCTGTTGAATAATAAAATATAAATTGAGCGTGTATATAAAATCGTCCCCTGGCAGTTACTGACCCTCTTAATCAAGGTATTGATGATATTAATCCCATTAGCTCTCTGTGTTTTGTCAGTTATCTAATAATCATCACTCACAAGGAAATGCTGTCGGCGATGCTGTGGTAGGTCATCCTTAAGAACAATGCAACTACTATTAAATTGCAATTCAAATAAATATATCTGTGTTCATTGAAATTTCAGTCAGATAAACCAATCAATCCAAGTAAAACTTATTATCTCAACTACTCAACTCATTATGGCCAGTGAGTGAATTAAATTTGAACCTTGATGAGAGACTGATGTGAAAGCTTTTCAAAACCCTGTACAATTAATGAGCTTGTGGTGAGTATTATTCTGTTTGCATGACTTACAACACTGACTGCAGATGATTATTTTGAGTTCAAAATAACCATGAAACCTGTATTTTGTTCTCATGAGTTCGCTCCCGGAGTCTGAGCTGTACAAAGAAGCTTAACGATAAGCTCACGCACCATCTGAATCATGTTCTGAAAATCTTCCTCACTGACGAAATGGTAATCAATTCCATTCTCCTCTTCGAAGTTTGGCCCCCTAGTGGTGTGACTGATTCTGTGGAAACACACACAGGAGAGAAATGTCATAGAACATATCCAGCTAAATCATTTATTTGAAAAATCTCAGACCTGAACCACCAAAGAGAAGAGTGAGTCAAGACAGCAGCAGTTTATTTCTTATTTCTTTTGTGCTAGAAAAGGGTTTGCTTCCAACAAGTATGGACAGCAGAATTGATTTCAACAATAAATAACTTTCATAATGCACAAATAGCATGAGTTTTGTATTAAAATAGACTTCAGAATATCTGACCTATCATTTCATATTTCCGTGAGCAGATGGTTGTTAACACATTCATTTGTATTAACACTTGAGAATCAAAGCTTTCGGCTCATTGCTTTGTTTCACCAGACTCAACTGTAAGGTTAACATTATTAGCAGCTCTTTGACTTCCACTGTAGTAAGTCAAAGATACATAAGAGAAAACTGATACAGCTAATTGATTTACTTGTACGCTAATGCTATTACCAACAGTATCTTCAGAGTAGATTTATTTTAAAAGCTTAAATGTCCCTGGAAAGGAAACTTTTCTTTATTTGCCCCAAGCAAGAGCACATTGATTATTTCAACATTGAAGTATTACCTAATGTGCATTTTCAGTCGATTCCACTGCATGAATTTTAGTCGCAGTGAAAGTGCTGTTAAGTATGTGACAGGTGATATGTGTACATGAAGTTTGGGACTGACCCGTAGGCAAAGTATTCACTCAATTCCTGACACAGTCTGTGAGCCAGATCTCTCTTCCCACAGCCTTGAGGACCGGTCAGAACCAGCATAGGATATGGAGAGTCTGCACTGGGCATCGTACTGCTTGGACACACACACACACACACACACACACACACAGCAGGAGTTAGGTATATTACACCATGAAGATGGTGCACAAGCTTCTCCGTTCATGGAAGCCCCTCCTACAGTCGATACAAGCGGGAGCCTTGTGGGCTATATGGATGTGCTCCATCTAGGAAGCACAGGAGAATGCTAAATTGACTGTAGCTGCAGCTTTTTATTTGCTGACGATGGATGTTCTAAAAAAAAAGTGCTGATGCTAAAACACTTTTTTTCCTTCTTTCAGGGAGTACATACTATGAGCATCAGATATACTGCGACTAAATTGCTGCACGTGTTTGTAAACAGCGTTCTTGACCGTTGACTTGAGAAGGTGATTATGATTGTTACGATTTGATTGTAAATCTTCACACTGACCTCTGGAAACATTTTTGTTGGATCCTTTTTTTCCTTTCATTAAAAGGAAAGAAATAGTTACCATTATATTAACTTAATCCACTGGGTGGTTTTATCATAAGCTTTACGTTCAAGAAGGCAGAGCACCATTCAGAGGTTAGGGTTTTAAACAATACTGTGTATTTGTACTAACCTGTCATAGAGCACCTGAGGCTGCATCAGATGATACACCAGGTGGGTCATGTGATCCCTGGCTGCCACCACATCCAAAGGAGGGTCATACTTGTTTACTGATGACACCTGGAATTTAATGTCAGTAATCAAGTGCCCCATGAGCAATCCCACATTGATGCACAATCTAACCGTTGAATTAGGTTGGTGGCATTCATTCTAGCTTGAATAAAATGCTAGTATCCTTGATTCAACATGGAGGTCAAGCGTGTTGATAAAATGTGTTCCTCTGGTCATGAAAATTATCAATTATTATGTTTATTTGTACCTTTTCTTCAGCAGTGACTTTCTCTTGGTCCAACACAGTCAGATGTTGGAGGAGGAAGATGACTGCCAATCTGTAATCGGGTTGCTCCTACCAATTATATTCACATAAAGTCTTTTAGCAACTTTAAAGCAGCATACATATATAGATGGAAGTCATCGAGAGCCTTGGGTGCTTACAGGCTGGGTAGAGAAGTCATGAGGACTAGATGCAGACCTTTCATACACAATATACCTCCACACACATACAGGTTCTCATAGAACCAAGTGGCCGATGAAGGGTTGGGTTACCTGGATAGAGTTTCTCAGCAGGTTGAAGTCCCTCAACAGGAAAAGATCATGAATGTGTTTGCACTCCTGAATTTCACTGATCTGAAACAAAACCACAAATAAATTCATGCAGCACTCCCTGTGTAATAGTATATTTGTATTTGTTATATCATTAACTTGCTAGGCCTGAAAGTAAATTGTCAACCTTGTCTACAACTCCGCTATCATTAAACTAGAATGTTGTTGTTGTATTAGATGGTACTTGCACTTCATTTTAGTAATTATTTTTGTGGATATTTCACTATCAGTAAAACCTCTGTGTTGAGCTAGTTTTACGTGTGATGGTACAGTATGATGCGTTCCTATTTTTACAAGCATTACAAATCTCCATCTGTTTCTGAATTTTAATCTTATAAAACACGCTAAATAAAATGTAAGATTTAGGCTGACATATTTCTCTGCTTCTCTCTTTTAGATTAATACCAGGTTTTTCTCCAGATTGATAGAGCCTAGTAGGTGGAGATTCTGGAGGCCAGAGAGAGTGGTGATGCGGTTCAGAGACAAGTCGAGAACCTGCAGAGACGTCAGCTTATCCAACCCTTCAATCCTCTCCAGCTGGTTCCCCCTCTGGACACAGAGAGGAGAGAGGACACATTTGAAGAGGCAAGTTCATGAGATTAATGAATATGCAAGCACACATAAGTGACATCCAACCCATGGTTCTACTTCATATACAGTTAACGATCCCCACTACTAAATATTAAGGTCGCTCTGCAGGGTGCCTGGGCCTTCTTTCCCCTCAGTCCTGACTTGAGTGGCAGGCCTGCCTCTCGCTGCTAAATCCTGACAGGTGAGGACTGACAGCCAAACAGCTGGCGAGGTGCAAGCGCAGCACGCGAACCAACTAAAGAACCAGACATGAACCCTCCTTCCTTGTCAGGGTCCCAAGCCTGCTTCTCTCTCCATTCCACTGACTAAAGTTGTTATCTAGCCGTCTGGCCACACCTCGTCCTACTCTTGCCAAGCGTGTTGCCTGGCAGAGGGCTGCTGTCAGTGGGGGTGGGTGACTGCACTGGTCCCTTGAAGCTCCAGGTCGGGGCTGTGATGGGCTGGGAAACAGGCGGGCTGACAGGGGTGCGCTGTTTAGGGAGCCAGCATGAGAGGAAGTGGGGTCAGAGATGGGATTAGATGGATGCTGGATGGACAAGGTACGAGTGTGTGTCTATGTGTGCCTCTGTGTGCTGAACTTGGTCCAGGCTCACTCAAACACCAGCAGCTGGTCCCAAAGCAAAGCTACAGACAGGGGCAGACACAGCCAGACCGATGGCTGCTGACAATGAGGAAACACTGATAAAGGACAGAACACACGCACGCACACAAACACACACACACACACACACACACACACACACACACACACACACACACACACACACACACGAGAGACAGAACGAGAAAGAAAAGGCCTGCTGTTGGACCATATGGTGATTCTCAAACAGGGGGCCAAGGTTTTATTAAATGTAAAAATGAAGCCAAAGACAGAGACATAACGAGAAAGACAGAGGGGAGAGAATAGAGAGCTAAACATAAATAGGTCACATTTTGCATACATGAGGTAAAATACTTACCTCTGAAATAGCTCCTACTGTGTGTGTGTGTGTGTGTGTGTGTGTGTGTGCACAATGACAAATAGACAACACATAGAGGGAAACAACCTCCTGCAAAGCAAAGTCATACATGTAAGTGGAAGTACTGCCAAGCACTGGCAAAGAAAGACAAATACCATTTCTGTTTAAAACCCATGTTTGTAAGTATGCGCTTGAGCGTACTGTATATGTATGAATGTTTGTGTGCGAATGCGCCCTCTTTGTATCATATTTCTGACTGTAAGAGAGTTGGACCTACAAGGCAGAGATGTGTGAGGGGCAGTGTGTCCAGGCCTCTGACCCTCGAGATCTTGTTGTGTTCCAGGCTGAGATTGGTGATCTTGCAACATTGCTCAAGACCACTGATCTCACTGAAACTGTTGTCTGAGTAGGTACATGTTAAGAATAACACACGAGGGAAATATGTAGTTGAACAGTATATAGGTAAAGAAAAACGCCATGGGGTTTTGAAAAATGTTGCGTGTGACTGACAGAGAATGAGGCAAAGACAAAGATAGAGAAAGTGTGTGAGTGTGTGTGCAAGTTCAAGATTAATGTCAATGTCTCTCAGTAAGGATACAGCCCAGATCCAAATTAATAAGAGATGAAAAGGCTGACAAGTCCTTCATTTTTGTTATACGGTTGTGAGAGAAATTGACCTCCTGAAAAAAAAGAAAGAAAGCAGCACAATGTTAACAAAAGTCATAAAAAGTAAAGAAATTCCTCAACTGAATCCCGGGAAAGAATTTTCAATTTGCTAAAGTTCACAGTTGTTCAAGGGCAGTTAATGCCTTGAACAACTGCATATTCAAAGAGACTACAGATGGGCTATGGAAATCCAGGCCTATCATGAGGGAATAGCACGAGAAAGTGAATCCCAAGCCATCAATCAAACGTGGTCTTATCCTGTCAGCTCAAGGTCTTGCGTTACTTTTAGGTTCTTGGGTGGCTGGAATCCAAAGAAGCTGGAGATTTCATTGTGAGAAGCGTCCAGGACGACGAGGTAGGGCATGTGGCTCACGCAGGACAAATCTGGCAGTTGAGAAAAGTAAGAGTAATTGATCATAACGACAGAAACAGAAAGGTTCATGCTTTGATTAGATATATTTTTTGAGGAGTCACAGGCTTTTAGAAATAATAGGTCTGTAATAGGTTTAAGGAGTCTTAATGAATAGGAGAATAAGAAAAAAGTCACCTTTGATTTTGTTGTGTGACAATTGCAGCTTTTGGAGATGGACATAATTGCATAAAACAGAGATGTCACTGAGATCCTGACTCTAGAGTTGAGAAAAATACAAACTCGGTTCAACTAAATGTGCCACATAATCATAATTAAACTGTCAACATGACAATAAGAACATTTAAATTGATTTGTCACAAATTATTTTGCCTTGATAAATTACACAAATCAATCTTACAGGCAGACACAGGTGGTGGTACAAATATTGCAGCCCGGTGGCAAGGCGTCCAAGGTTGGAAACACGCCTGGAAACCACCTCAGCAGTTAAAACACCATCCTTCTGTCAACATAAAAAAAGAGAAGGAAATGTGGTATTTGAATAGAATAGTAGAGCAGAATGTACACCAGTGAACTACGGTCATCCCTGCCAATAACAATGCAGTTACAGAACCTTCACCTAGTGCTCACAGATTTCTGCTCCTAAAAGCGTACACATAAGTCATGCAGTGTACACACACATGCACACACACACACACACAGAGCGATGTACATACACAAAGACACACACAAAGAGGGATGTACGTATGTATGTACACACACACACAGACAGAGGGATGTAGATACACATAAACAAACGCACATGCACACACACACACACACACACACACACACACACACAAAGAGGGATATACGTACGTACAAACACACACAGAGCGATGTACATACACAAAGACACACACAAAGAGGGATGCACGTATGTACGTACACACACACACACACACACAGAGGGATGTACATACAAATAAACAAACGCACATGCACACACACACGCACACACACACGGACACACAAAGAGGGATGTACTATGTACGTACACACACACACACAAACACAAATAATAAACTCTTTGACCTTGCTGTGTTGTTTTGCTTCCTCAGATCGCTTGTGCAAGGTTACTTGCTTTATCTGTTGCATAAGAGAACAATTATGGAGCTTTGTTGAAACTGCTCCATTACAATGCACTGACGTTACCAATTAAACACTGATTCTAATTTGGCACAATACTCGTGTTTTTTGTCAGAGACGAAAGCAGTAAAATAAGTGAAATTGAAAAGCCAAAAACACAAAAAGTGTATTTCTAAGTAGTAGTAAAACAGTACATTTAGCGTGTTAAGTTTCCCCAGCTCACCAAACGTTATCCCACTTACCTCCATCGCTCTGTTTTCTTCCAGCTCCACTGGAGCGTCATCGTGGGACCCTGGAGGGCAGCTGCTAGGTGACGTCGTGGTTTCCTTCATTGTTCCATAATAAAAAGTCGGTGACGAGTGACTACAGGCTGACTGACACGGAGTCGAACTAGGAACTTTGTGATCAATAAATAATAATAAAAACAATTGAAATGTATCTGTGCTCCAGCCACCTAACAAGCTAACCTAGCTTTTCACATGAACACATACGCTGTTCGTCGCTGGGCAACGCTCAAGACTTGTGAGAGGTGAAAGGTATTGTGGGTCATATAGTTTTCTTCCGCCAAACGCCACACCCTTCCTACCTACGCTCATGTTTCGTTCACGGACCCGCTATTTAAGAAGAATAGAAAATAAGATTACAACCTTAAATTTGAATGTTGTTTACAGCCACTGTTTTAGACATTTAAAGATAACACGTGAGCCTTACAATATTTACTTGGCACGCATCCCCAAAACGAAAAAGATGGAAACAACCCGGGGGATTTTTATGGAGTAGTGGTTAGTAAAGTTTACGAAAACCATTCAACCCGTTAGCAGACTCTGAACGCCTCGGTAGGGATCACAGATTGTTAGATATCTCGAGACTAACTTAAGAGTTCCGGATTTATCATTCAACAAATCGAGGCATTTTGACATATGTACAATGTAGGAGTGTCAATTACATAGAATGAACACATTTGGTTGTCAGTGTAAAAGAAAAAAAAAAAAAAGAAAGAAAGAAAAGAAAACTCATGACAGTAGGGAACAATAGGGCCAATAACACAGGCATGCTTTGCAAATATGGCACAACACCAGCACAGAGAGCCTACAACAGCACAAGTCTTTAGCTGGTATGTTGTCTGTGTTTATTTTTCTGATTCCAATATGCTGCACGTCATGCTTCAAACCATGTCAGACAACCCATCACAGCTGTCAGGTAAAACACATCCTCCAGTGTTGGTTTTGGATCCGTCCTCGCTTATGACACAAGGCGGTATAACATCTCGGGTGTATCACAACAGTGATGGACTACGGTGTCATGTGCAGAAAAGGTGTTAGTGTGAGCGTGAACTCTTGTCAGCTGTACTTCCCTCAATGGAAAATGTGACTGTTATGCACCCACACAAGGAAAAACACTTTACAAAATACACAAAACATGAGGGAATTTGAAGGATTTATTTTCTTAGTGTATGCATTAACAAATCATGTGTGCTTAATTTAGACGAGACACACATCTCAGAGCATTTCTAAGATGACACTCACCTAGAGAAGCCATGAGGGTGTTTAAACTTGTTCTAGACAAACATGTATAGATTTCAATACATTCTTGCTTGAAACAGCGATTACTAACATCCCAGGTGTGCGAAATAAAAGGTACATTGTAAATAAAAAGAAACGTAAAATAAAACAGCAGATGAGTGTTACCTGCAAATTCAAAAAATGAACCTTGATTATTCTTTGATATATTTCATTCATGAATAAAAAGCATGTACAGCATTCATGAAGTATGTCCAATACATAAGCCTTCTGGACTTTTAGGGGTTACGTGTGTGCAGTGGGATATTAGCACATTAGAATCTGTTCATGAAAAGACACAGTCCGTTAACGATGTATTGCATGTATAACATTTCAAAAGAAGCGCTGACCACCTGAATGAGCCCAAAGTTTCAGAGTGGTAGACGAAGCCCTCAGCGGCAACATGGTCGTCTTCCCATCGATCCCAGCATGTGTCATTATGATGGATTGCTTTATGGGCTTCAGGGAGACCAGCACCGGGCCCCCCGTATCGACAACGCTCCCATTCCACTCTCGTTAAGTACTTCTCTCCCAAGCTAATGAACTAAAAACAAGGAGGGGAATGATTTGTATGTTCAGTATAAGAGTCCTGCACACGTCTAGTGGGGACAACTGAATAAAGATTCAGAATAGCAATGTTTAAGCTTATAGAGCCAGTGTGACTGATGAAATGTATTCTCACACACATGTCTGTACACAAAAAGTGAAAGTCGGAGTAGAATTATAACATTTGCAAGAAACTTTATTTTTATGGAAGGATCAAATTGAAATCAGCAAAAATATCTTCAGTATAGAGTCTCAATTCAATTTGTAAATGATGTTACTCAGCTCACAATGTTCCACACTAGTTTACTGCACTAACTATAAGAAAAGAGACAGATAGACAGATTTTTAACAGCCATGGATATGATGCCATTCACTGCCGGGTAAATCTTTGGGGACCAACCGCAATTGGCAGCAGGCGGAAGATGTGGCCTCATTCAGACAGTCTAATCTGACATCTGTTATTGCAGACAGAATCAGTGGGCTCGTGGGGCTGCCAGGAGAGGAGAGATGGAGGTGTAAATGAGCGCAGCAGTTTAGATCTAATAGGAAAATGAGATGAGATTGGGGCCTAAGTTCGGGTGAGTGTCCAAGACAATCGCCTTTTATCTGGAACTGGAGTCACGGTGGAGTGGTGCTGCATTTGTACTTACTTTTAAAAAGTGTAAATTGACAACATACTGTCGGTAACCTTATTACACAGATTCGGAGCAAGCTCAACTTGCAAAGTCTGCAGTTGTGTTGGTTGTCGCCTCGCTTCCCAATTAGAGTGAGCCAGTGCTGCATACACTGAGGGTCCCTGGAGGGCAGCTCTATATATATATATATATATATATATATATATATATATATATATATATATATATATATATATATATATATATATATATATATATATGTGCTCAGTGTTGGAAAGTATATCTGTATCAACCCTGGACTACAGTTTCACATAAATTGAATTTCCATCAACAGATTACACACACTATGTGATCTAGGTATAGAGCAAGTCTCTATTTCAGTCTTTTCTAACCCACTTCTTAAGTTCTTCTGCAAGTTTGTGTTCTACCATTCCTTACTTTTGCAGACATGACCCAATTATCGGTTGCACATGTTCTCGCCAGACAGATCTGAAACTCATTTCTTTAGGACAGAGGTTTTCTTGATGGGGCATCAACCCCCCTGTGGACCCTGTCCTCTTTACACTGTAGTGATCTTCTTGTCCTTGGTGGCCTGTTTGATGGCGGCCTGCTCACAGATGATCTCCTTCAGCCTCTGCAGCCGGATGTTTTGGGTGCTCAGGTCCCCTACACCCGTCTGGCTGCGATGGAGTAAGGACAGGGCATTGATGTACTCCAGCTCCGTGTAGCGAACACCCTGGTCCACCACCAGATTCAGCAGCTCATCTGCGGTGTTGTACAGCATCTCGTAGTACTGCCTGCATGGAGAGACACCGGGAATGAAGTGAGAGAGAAATCGTGTCAGGAGGTTATGGATGAAAAAATAAATAAAAATGAGTACATAAAAGAATAGAAATCGAAGGGAAGCAAGCGGGAGGAAGAAAAAACAAATTAATAACATGTTATATTCCTCTATGCATTACTGCAGTGTAGAATAAAAAGAAGTAACATCAACAAAGGGGAAACACAAAAGCCAAACTAACTGCTGTTGCTGTCAAACCCAATTTTCTTAAAAAGGACTTCAAGGATCTCAGCCCGCCGCCAACGGGAACATTGAAGGTGGAGGGAAAACATTCAGCGGCTACAAACTACAGCAACCGTTTTAATGAACCGCCGTCGACAGAGCCGAGAGAGGTGTGTGTAGAATTAATAGGTCTTTAACCAGAACCTGAGGCCACTGTGGGCCATTTGAAAAAGACCATGAAGTACATACTGATAACGAAAGACCACAAAGGGAGAGTGAGTGCTGGTGAATGCCACACGCTTCCAACTGCTGACTAAAACATCAGATGGAAAGGTCAAATATGCCAGACAGAAGTGAGCTGGGACTCTCTGTATATGTATGTATATATATATGCTGTCAGTATGTTCTTGTTTAATATCTAGAGGTATACCTCCTGTGTCTGTGAGCATAAGATGTAATACTCACTAGAATCAATGACATTATTTAGCCATACATATGAACTCTAGTAACTTCTCATAAACACAATGTACACATCCATGTGCGGAAAGCATTGCTTGGCAAGAAACTGGAGGTACGGTAATGAACAGGCGAGTGTTGGGATGCAGGACAGACAGTGTTCTTTGCTCGGGGGCAAAACAGGTCAAATACCTTGGAGAGAGAGTGCGTGTGTGTGTGTGTGTGTGTGAGGGATTGTGTCGGCCAAGCAGCTATGCTCAAAAACAAAACGCAAGCACACACTAGAATAGATTTAAGCACTATTTGACCCAGGCGATGGACAAATCCCATTCTCTAAAGACACACTTAATGTTACACTTTCCATGAAGTAGTTGTAGAACCAGTCAATGCAAGAGGACATCAGGTGGGCTACACACATACTGTATTATGACACGTGTGTTTAAAGATTAGTTTGTGCATCCATTTGTAGTTCTTCTGGAGCTAAGCAACTATTATGTGCGATACAAAAATCAATGAGGCGACTCTTGAAATTTGCTTGAGTAAGGTTTTTCATCACAGTGAAGAAATAAATACTGTGTTCATTTTTGTCGACATAACAATTGTTGTTGTTGTTTGGTAATTCAGTTCATTGATGCACATATTTTATGGTGATAAATAGAAACCAATAGAGGGCTGGAGCAAAAGGGGAAAAAAAATTGTAAAACACAAAGTCGTTTTTTTTAAATAGTTAGGTATGACGTAAAGTAAATGCGATTTAAATTAGACAAGCTCAAATGTGTAAAACTGCTGCTGTGATATTCCTTCCACCTTTAACTTTTGTGAAAGATTGTGTTCCTTTTTTGCGTAAAAAAGAAAGAAAAAAAAAGGTAATGCTACAGTTCAAATATATTATCTTACATTTTGTTTTATTATTCGCATAACTACAATGATTGCGTGTTGGGCTTTGAGTGCTGCCAAAACGTGGGTGACCTGGACTCAAAACTGTGCCTGAACGCATCTCTGTGTCGACACACGGCCGGAGGACCGCTGCTGCTCTGCTAACATGCCGCTCACGCTGCTCCTCCTGTGTAGACATGGAAATACGGCTCCCTGTGTAACACGACAAGCATATGCATTTTAATGAGCTGGCGTCTCCGCGTGACAGTGAATATACTCGGAGACAGTTTCAGGCAAACCGAGTTTCCTCTGCAGGCATTAACCGGCCACCTTGGCCAAGGGCGGATGCCGGTCGCTCAACAGCAGCGGCTCCCGCTGCTTTGCTGTCCTGTGAACAGATAATTGTGGCTCTGGCATTGTTAGGCTGATGAAAGGCCTTGGAGGCGTTTGTGGTTGAGCGAGAAGAAGAAAAAAAAAGGCGAGTCCCCCTGTTTCCAAATCTTTCTTTGTGTGATAGCAAAGCACCTGGATAAGGAGGGTTAAGCTCTCTGTTGTGACGGTGGAAGATGAGAGTAAAGGATTCCGTTCTTTTGTGATTTTCTTGAGAAAAGATCCTTTATCTCATTTGTTTAGCTCCATCACCCATCCAAGAACAATTCCCTTCTTGAGATGATCATTTTTCGATGCTAACAAGGCCTTAATGAGCACTCAGGGAGCTGCTGTTCCACGGTGTTTCATGTGCTGTCATTTTGGAGATTCTAAAGTCGGAAAAAAGACCTGGAAAAAGTAAAGGAGGGGCACAATGAATGAGACGGAGATGGATAGATACAGAGAGGGGGGAGAGAGTGACGACTGAGGCGATGAGTGAGAAATAGTGGTGCATAATATCTGTTTTTTGGCCTTCCCCTGACAAGTAATGCCCTTGGTCATCGAAGCATTTGCATTCTGTCTCATTCACCCTCCTGCTCTCAATTTTCTCTCCAAGGTTTTGTTCATTTTTTCCATCCTTGAGCGTATTTCATGAATACGCTTGCCAATATTGATGAGGGTCACAATGGTTTACTCCTTAACCGGGGGGCAAGACAGAAGAAAGGCAAACGAGCGAGATAAAGACGGATCCCACGTGTGGTTTCATCTCATTACGAAATGGGCTGCGTATTTTTGCTTCAACGTTTAAATGTTGGTGCCGTTGAATGTGCCTCTGCTTTGTATCTATTAGCTTATGCAAAGTGTTTTTAAGTGTCGGCGCATTTATCTCACCCAGGAAAACACCAGTTCAAAAGCGTTACTATTTCCCTAGACCCAGCCACTGCTCGAGGAAAATTGTAGTTTTTTGATCTCGTGAAAAAAAGAAGACGACATAACTGAGACGAATACAAAATGTAATTTTGTTGAGGGAAGATTTTCTTAACAGAAGGCTACCCTCAATCAAATATCCATCCTTCGCTCTCAATGGGAGTCAGCTTAGCTTAGAGGAAAGAAAATGTGGATTTCAAACAGAGCGTTAAACAAGAGCACCTGACTACCTCAGACCGATTCATTCTAAATTTCTAAAGAGGCGTAATCATTGCAAAGCTCTGTGCACTACATGAGTGTAAAGTATTTGTTTCGGCAGTTTAGTTTAGTTGGATTTAGTTGTACATTAGCTTTGGTGCGTGGGTCCAAACACATGCCGTTGGGTTGATTGGAGAGTGTAAATTGCCTGTTGGTGGGAATGTGCCCGTCTCTCTATATTCTGTCCTGTCTGTTGCCCAGTGTGAGCTGGGTCAGGTTGGGATGTATTCTGTACAAATAATGATGGATGCACATTTGAAACACCCCCAAAAAGTAATTGTTCCCAGTACAAATGATCTCAGAGTTCTTGTTTCTGTGTTTGTATTGGCTGTATAATAAGTTTGTAGACTCAGCTCCCCGTTTCAATTAGGAAAACCCTTCTGGTAGACTGGTAAGTTATGCACACAGTGGGAAATGAACATCAACCTGCCGAAAACTGAAATCATGACTGTGAGCACGTAGACAGGCACCGCATTCTGTTTGGATGTTTTTTTCTTCTTCTAAAGTCACAAATAAACACCACTTTTATGACTTCTAAAGCGTCAACGCAATCGGCAGAAGTAAAATGTTTGCTTGCAGGAGCGAGATATACACCACGAGGATGTAAATGCAGACTCGTTGGCACGAGCCCACAAGACATGTAAAAGCTTAAGACTTTACGAGAGGGCTATTAACCGACGTATTTCATATTGTAGAACAAAACAAAAAAATCGCATCAGCTTGGGTTAATTACAGACTTTATTTACGGCATCTAAGCAAAAAACCATTAAGAAAACCAATTGACTTTCGAGATGAGGAAACCGGAATTGCACAGACTCATGTCCTTATCTCAGGACTTATTCCTGTAGCACTCTGTGTCTAATAAAATAGTAAACATAACTGGAAAGCTGAAGTGAAAGTAAAACAAATACCTTGTCAGGGCTATAAAACAGGGCTTAACTACGGGATAATAGCAACCGTAATTCACCTGGCAGTGATGCATCTAGGGGAAGGAACACACAGGATTTGTTAAAAGCTACTGATGCTCATTTATAACTGAGGATGGGGCTCTAAATCCACTCTGCAGCATCTAAAAGCAGAACAGAAAGCTACATCGACAGGAAGACAGTGTGCTAGACTGTCTGCTGATTGTGTGTACGTGTGTGTGTGTGTGTGTGTGTGGACAGCTGGCAATCTGGCCTCTGCTCAGCAGAAAGAGGAGGTTGCTGCTTCAGGAAGAGAAAGTGTAAGGCGTGTTTGTGTGCTTCAACACGTGTCGGAGTGAGAGGCATGTTAGTGTTTGCTGAAAACACTTTCAAACAGTTCATTACCCAAGCAGTTGGAAAGCAATTTGCCAAACAGGGTACGGGCTGTTAATAAGATTAAATTCTCTCAGCACCCCACCATCAAGAAAGAAACCCCCCCCGGTGAAATGCACACGCTAATGCACAAACGTACACTTCGTTTTTCCCCCGTTAAAGATACAGCTAGTTAATGAAACCAGAATCCTTTTTTTTGTGAATTGTTGTCTCTATTTATGTCCATTCTCCACCTGCTCCAACCAGAAGTCCCATCTATAAGAGCGGTGATTTAGTAATCAGCAGGAGTGTGCGTAAGCGTCAACATGCCTCCATGGTGCACTTTCTATTAAATTTTAATTAGCCACCCCCCTCCCTTTGCTTGCATACAAAGTACATGTATGGTGTGTGGATGTGGCATAGGACCGACAGATATGTATGAGGAACACAGAGGAAAAGAGGGAGAGCGGGAGGAAAAGGACAAAGAAAAGCACGAGAAAGACAAGGAATCAGCACAATTCATTCCCCCTCATATCTGGCGTGTACAATATTAAGGCCATTACAGGCTGCCTTCGTCAGCGCGTTTGAAACAACACGTTTGTTAGTGTGTGTGTGTGTGTGGGGAGGGGGGCTGTGGATAAAACCTCTACATTAGCTGGAACCCAAGACGTGTTGCTGCAATAACAGATACAGGAATTTTGAATTGCTTCCCCATCTCTTTCGGTATAAAACATCTTGCAGGACCTTTGGCTCTTAAATATGAGGGATCTTTACAAAAAACAATGTGAAAATGCCAGTGTACATGGTGTGGATGTCGCCTCTGTCTTTACACCGTTCTGCCTCTCTCTCTCTCAAATTTCTCAGTTAATCATTTGATGTGAAAGCTCTCTCTCTCTCTCTCTCATCTGGTAATGAGGAAAGGTCTGCTCAGAGACTTAAGCTTCATCAGCAAAGACAAGACCCATCATGCTTATGCACAGCAAGCAAGCAAGCACGCACACACACACACACACACACACCTCATCAGCAAAGACCAGCGTCATCATGCTGCAAGGTGCACACACACACATAGTGAAGACCATCATCATACAGCATTGTGCGAATGCACGGAGGTGCTGAAAGGGAACAGAGACAAAAACAATTCAGCAGAGGTGGTGGACGGTGGAAGAAAAAATGGAGAAAAAGGGGCCGAGGGAGGAGGAAGAGAGATAAAGAGACAGACACAAGGTGACAGGGAGGTAGACAGAAGCTGAGCAAAGTGACAGTGTACTGAAGCTGGGCCTAAATACAAACAGTTTTATCTGTTGACACCCACTACCTCCTGACACGGCCATCAACCGTACTTATTACCACATTCTCTGTAGACACACCGGCCTGTCACCTCGACACACACACACACACACACACACACACACACACACACACACACACAAAACCAAACTCAGTTTATTTTTGCCAGTGGACGCACACCCGCACAGCAGCTGTGAGACACGCAGAGGCTGGGGCAGTACACTTCGGGACAATACATAGTACACAAGGTTTTTGTACCATTCACACATGTACACCAGCACGGCGGAGTAATTTCCAGTAGCAGACAGGTGGTTATGCTGGTCTGAACTCTGGGGCATCTCCGCAGTGAACCTGTCAGGCTGGTGTTTAGCCTAGCTCTGGGCAAAGGGGCTTGTGAGTTAGCTAAGGATGTTATGACAGCCCCGCATCCTGCCTCCACGGGTCAGCGGGCAGCACGGAGCCCCACCGCATGTGTGTTCGCGTTATGAGAGTGTGTCCTATGAGTTTTGTTATGTCTCAGTGTGTCCTGAAAAACATACCCTAAATGCTGCTGCGCCGGACAGAGACTATATTTACACACAGCAAAAGTGAATGTCAATAAATGTGTACCTGTTTGTCTAACACACACACACACACACACACACACACACACACACACACACACACACACAAATACAAATGAATAAAAGTATGCTAATAATGTGGACTCATGACATTAAGCCAGTCATTCTCGAGCTCATCTGATCTGAAACAACAAGTGCTGAGATGATCATCGGCGTGTGCGGAGCAGAATGGAACTGCCTGATGGGTAAAAGGAAGAAAATCAAATAAAGTTGACAATCAATATTAGAACAACTGACATTTTCTTCAGGTAACTTGTTAACCAAGCACACAATATGTGCTTTAGATCAAATCTCAGTGACAGCTAATTATTTTAGGCTGGAGTGGATTGTTGCCAGGCAACACTGAGTTTTAGAGAGTTGTGTTGTGCTTTCTTTGGAACCATTGTGGTCTAGTCTTTAGAAAAGACTCCAACAACATCTCCTTTATCTCTAACTAGAAATCAGCATAAGGAGAGACAGAGGTGGACACATAGGACAATCAGAGGAGATCAATGGAGTGACAAGGTTGAAGGATGCCGTCAACACACACACACACACACACACACACACAACATTGCAGTGACACACAGTTCTGCAGAATAGGACTGAGCTCCTGAACTGTTTCTGAGCAGATGGTCTGTGGTCGTCCACTTGTGTGTCAGGGTTGAGGTGTGTGTATGTGTGACCTTGACCCACAGGCTGATATGCTGCCAAACTTCCGGCTGAGAGACAAGGGACGGCCATCGGACCATAGCATACAGACACGCATGCTCACACACATACATGTGAGTTTGAACACCGCGACGACAACAACCCTAACAATTGAGATACTGTAGGTTTTCACAGTACAACACTGTATATTCACTGGAGTCAGCCACAAGGTGGCACTGTTTCCCCACCCTTCTTCGCATACTGAGAGAGAGATAGAGGGAGGGTGGGGGTGAGTTCTGCAGTGCCGGTTACCGGGCGTCTCCTTAGTTTTAACTCAGATCAATGGTTATCACTGTGCCCTTGTCCAGGTCTCTCTCATCTCTCCCTTTCCCATACAAGCACACGGATGCAGCAAAACAGCCAACACACACACACAGGAACAGAACAGTACATGGGTGCACAGGCAAACATCTGCAGCCTTTCTCAAAAGCAGGCTTCCTGCTGCGATCCCTTCCTTTCCTCATTTCACTCTTGTTTCTCTGGAGGTGGTAAAGAAATACTGATAAATATTCTGCTTTTAGTCCCTCCCCCTCAGACTGCTTTTCACTGCTCATTCTGGGAGGCCGATGTTATTTTTCTCAGCATCTGTTCCATGTTTTGCTAAGTAAATGGGTGACTTTCTTATTCTTCTTCTCTATTTTTGTGTTACTAATTTTCAACTGTAGGTACTATACCACTTCAATCAAAAGTCATGATTTGTTGGTGCGGTAAGTAGAAGTAAATAATTTAAGATCAACTAACTCACCAAGTATGAGTTTATCTGTAAACATGTACACTTTGCTATCGATATACTGTTTAGCTTGACATGTGTGCTATATTCATGCACAACAATATAAGAAATTGTTGTTCATCAGCATACGTCTTTTGAAAAGGAACCATAAAAAGATGACTTTTTGGGAAGCCACACATGCATAATATTTTCATATGTTCCAATACAGGCCCGTATGGTCACTTCCACTCACAGGTGTGAGCTACGGAGCGCGCTTCATGAATATTCATGTCCTAAACATAAATATGGTGATTTCAAAATACTGATTGGCTTGGCTGAGGGATACGTGTGTGTCCGTCACACGTGTGTCTGTGTGTGTCCGTGTGTGTGTCCGTGTGTCTTGGAGCCGGAGGCCGGCCAATCCAAAAAGCCATGAATGTGTAAACAATGCACTCTGCAATTTCCAATCAACACCTCCACACCGCCCACGCCACGTAATCAGAGAGCGGGAGAAAGAGAGAAGGGAAGCCATCACTGGCAAATCTCCATAATCAAAGTTGACAGAGGATAGAATAGACCATACTAACCAATGGTCCTCCACATCCAGTACAGTTCAGGACGTTTCACTTTACTTCTGTTGTTTGTTAGTTTTTTTTGCTGGAGTGAAACTTGGCATATCACAAACAATAGCAACGTCCTATCCACTCACACATAAGACCCTCTCATACGGATTCCAAGAGCCGTGAAAAGAAGCTAATTAACCGTGCAACACAGCATAGCAGGCGAACACGTTTTACAACAACAAGTATTAGATGCGGGAAGACCGAGGCTAGGAAAGTTAGCAGATAGTTGACATGCTGCCTGAAAAACAAATATCGTAGAAGAAAGAAAAAAAAAGGAAAGAAGGCCTCTGTTAAAATAATACACCTGAATGTTGGATCTCAGCAGCCAAAACTTGATGTTTTTATAAACGATTTGAAATGGATCTAATTCTATAACAGAGCATGTGTTCTACATCTCTTGCTTTTCTACAAGTGAATAACGAGAGGAAAAGAAAAGAAGCAAGGAGAGGAACGAAGAGACTGATACCCAGCTGAAAACAAAGTGAGAATACTTGAAAATAAGGCTGATAAAAGTTGTCATCCGTTTCCAAACACTCTTTCCATACTTCAACATCCTCCCTTTCTTCCTGTTCTCTCTCACTGTCATCTCTCTCTCTCTCTCTCTGCACACTTATATCCATGCTGTCTTCCCAAATCCTTTCTATGCCTTTTTCTAAAAAAAACATCTTTTCTATAACTTCTTTTCACTTAGTTTTTTCAATTCCTCCCCGAAGTCAACGACCTTCATCTTTTACTCCACCTCTCACACACACTCTTCTGTCAAGGACAGAGGCTTCTGAAAGAGGAAAAAAAAAAAAAAAAAAACATGAATAGTATGAATCACCGAACTCTGTATGTCTTCTTTTCTCTTTCTACCCTTCTGCTCCCTCCCTCCTTCCTTCTCACAAAGATATCGGAGCGCTGATTCCCCCCCATGCCTGTCAAGGCTGGACATCACAAAATATAAATGTATGAATATGACACACACACACACACACACACACACACACAACACACACACACACACACACACACACACACACACACACACACACACACACACACACACACACACACACACACACACACACACACACACACACACACACACACACACACACACACACACACACACACACACACACACACACACACGTTTGCTTGACAATCTGTCCGACCATCTGCCTTGTGCATTGATATAGTTGCTGTCTGAACTTGAGGACGTTGTGCGTGTCTGTGCAGGTGTGTAATAGGGTTGGACCGATACATCAGTAGATTTTAACTGATCACCAGCCAGGATATGTTGTTGTTGATTTGATGGCTTCATCATTCAGTTAATTCAATTTTTTTTTTTTATGTATTAATTAAGAAATTATAATTTTATCATTATCAGTGATTGTAGAACAGATTCCAACACATTAATATGTGTTAATATTATCATTTAAAGGTTATTATTATCTTGGGTTTCCAGAGCGAGTCCTGTGATATCTGATACTTTATCACCATGACAACAGCAAAAAAGCCAAGGAAAACAGCAAGCACTCATAAAGTGTTGGCAAGAGCGTGACAATTCAGAGACAGTAACTGCACACAATATCTTCTGCCGGCTACTCCAGTACAAGGTGATGAGCCTTTCCAAACCCATGCGGCTGGAAGTGCATATACAAGTCAAGCCTTGTCAAGTCAAGTTGCAGTTTATATCCGTGTTTGTCCAAAAACTTCATCATCCTATCCGATCAGACATTAAGAAATTGTCATAATTTGCAGATTAATTCTTGAGCTGTGGCCAAAAATGCGCACCGTGTGCTAAACCCTGTAAAAGACGACTTACCTGGCGAAGTCGAGGTCAGCCTCCCTGGACATGGTGATGTTGGTGAGGTTCTGTTGCAGGACAAAGATGTTCCTGCACATCTTCTTGATACCAGACTCGCTGATCCTCTTGAAATACTGGGCCCCGTTGATTAGAATACAGGAGATCAGATGTCCCAGACCTAGTGAGAGGGAGAGAAGAGAACGAGAACATATTCATTGTCCGCTCAGCACAGAGAAGACCCAGCGAAGAGAAGTGCATCAAAGGGGATATTCTGGTAAACTCCTTTTCACATCGGATTCAGGCACTCAACAATCTGTGAATCAACATGACACAAGTGAATGCCCGTTGACGGTATTTCTCAGGCAGCTGTCTATACCTTCAAAGATGTACTGGAACTTGTGCTGCTGCAGGCCGGCCCCCATGGCCTCCTCTATGGCCGAGATGTCCTTGTTCAGTTTCACCACCAGTGGGTCATAGTCCATGCTCTCCACATTAGCCACGATGGCATAATTGCCTTGCTTAGCCAGGGGGATCAGGTAATGGAAACAATGCACCCTGGATCCAGACGTGGCAGGACAAAGAAGTTGAGGGATGGGAAGAAGAAAAGGGAAGATTAGATTTCTGACTTGGTTCTCTTTACATTTCAGATCCGATTTTGCTAAATTTCCCAAAGGTTCTCTAGTTTGAGTAAGTTCTCTCACAGTTCACTGTTATGTTTGAATCAACTATGACCTGAGAGATAGAAACTATGACAGGGAATGAGGATGAGGAATATACTGTAAAGAGGTGAGAATGTATGAGTAGTATTTCTCCTGAAAATATGTCCTCATTAAAGTAGTTTCAAGAATATATATATATATACACTTACTCTAACACCCATAATTTAAAAGAAATCATTATGCCTACTAATGTATCCACTTCCACTACATCACTGCTGGAAGCTTTTCAGCCAAGAAATCTGACGAGTTAAGGGCAACCTGAAGAGCACAGTGCCACATTAAAGTATGTTTTACAACATTTTGAGCGATAAAAAATACATGCAATAAATGTTAAGCCTACAGCCAATAAAAAAGGCTTCCACTTCAGGTCTTATATTGAAATACAACAACCAGCAAATGTCTGAGTCTCCTTCTGACCATGGACCAATTGTGCCTTCAAAATCATTTGTTAGCATTAATAGAGCGTATGGAAGAGAAGCTCATCTTTACACCTAGAATACGGCATGTTATGCATTTCATAATTCATTTGATCAAAAACCTGGCTTTGTAAGCAGCTCCAAGTTTTTCTATTCACTTTTCTTTTTGTAAATAAGTTATTATCCAGCTAACACAAAAAATACGGATTTAATGTTACAAGAGAAAAATACCAAATATTTAATATTACTTTTAATATTTACTTTTTCTTAACTGTCAAGTACCCAACCATTCTTGGCTCCAATGGAAGAAGAAAAAACATGATTGAGTGAACAATAAAAAATACTATCTCGAGGTTGTCCATGTTAACATTTTATGCCCATGGTAACATATCTTTCATATTATTTATTAGAGTGTAATGGCAGAGGGAGTGGATCTTAACACATCCTTTAACACTGTGCTACATCTCTCTGCTCTTTTAAACACCTCCATCATCGTCTGAGGTCCTTTCGGTCCAGAGAAGGCTCATTTCTGTCAAGACTTAAGGAGTCAATATGCTCATAATTCCATCATCACAGTGCCCTGAGCAGAAAGGTAGAAATTATATGGGTGAATGTCTCTTCCCCCCCGAGGCAAAAGCCAACAACCACGCCACATTATCAAATGCTCTGTCTCACCTCCCTCTCTCTCTATTCAATCATTTCTTCCACTTAGCTACTGTATCTCCCTTCTTTAACCCCCACCATCACTTTAACCTCCACACTCATTTCTCTCCCATCTCCTCTTCCCTCCCCTCTTGCTGCTTCATTTAACTGGTACCACTATCAGGGGAAATTCGGTAGATGGGGAGAGTCAATGGAGTGTAGCATATAGCTAGACATCAGCCTCAGGGAGGGTTTTCTTCTTCTCACCGAAATCATAAACAATATTGCATAAGCTATACAATAGTCTCAGGGGAAATGGTGGTACATGGAGGGATGGAAGGAAGAGGAGAGGGATGTGTTTATGGTGTGGTAAATTAACTTGGCTATTGACATTCACACAAACACGTATTCAAGAGGATAAAGTATAAACTGAACTCCTGAACTTTTGCATTTATGGTGCAACTGATAATCTTTGTCCATAACATTTAATGAAATACCCTCTGAGCTTGTACAGTATGATCGTGGTCACTTTGTGGTAAATGATTTAAAGTCACACTGTCACAGTCCGTGTTTCAGCCGGGATGTGACACAACTGAGTCATATCAATGCACCCATTCCACATTTCTTGGGAAGAAGATGAAAGTGTAACACACACTGGCTGCTCGCGTCGTGAAGCACATACAAAGAACACACCCAACGCATGATACAGACAGAGATACTAATCAAGCTGCACTAGCCAGCATGTGGCAATCTGGGGAACACATGTAATTAAATATGCTGCTTTTCTGTTGAGTAAATGTGCATCCATCCTTAAAAAGAAGACAGTGGCACATCTTAACACACGGTGGCGTGCATCAAGAGGCTGCCATAGTAAACAAAAGGCGCGGTTGTTTTGTTGCACGTCACGCTGCTAGAGGGTGCGTTGAGCTTTAAGGGCTCAGGTTAAGTCAACCCAACCTGCTTTGAGCACCATATATAGATTATAATGGTATAAGATCTGTGAGTGTAGTTTAATGCATGGACTAAAAAAGGATATGGTTTACATGTAGAATAGCTAATAAGAGCAGAAACTCATGTTTTATAAATACACTAATAATGCTTTATTCATTCGGACTGGGTTGAGTTCCTTTTAAAACTTCTAAATGGACATTTATTCCCCAAATAAAAACAAGCTCTCCTGATCATTTATAGTCCCACAGCTACAGAATGGTTCTGCTGGAGAAACTGAGGCCATCTGTCACCTCGAAGGGTAACAAGGGCACGATAACATAAATGTATTAACACCATATAAAACCCCGACGTGTTTTTCGTTTGTGTGGGCGAGTTTCTCCTGCATACCTGACCTCCAAGTGCAATACCAGGAGACAGCGGTCGGCAATATCCTGGAACCCCCTAGACAGGTCACTCAGGGTCTGGAGAATCTGCTCTTTGCTCCGTTCGCTCTCACCAACCACCTGGCTGTCCGCTGAGCATGGAGACACACCTGGATGGCCAGAGGAGACAGGATGACAAACAATGACACCATTAAAGCCCTCGGGTGAAGTTTCAATGTCTGGATGCTGCTGAAGCCCCTCCAGCTCGAGGTGTTGCTCTATAGTTGACCCCCCACCTCTGTGCACACACACACACTGTGTCGTACTCCAAAGTGAAATGCATGCATGTCATTTCATATCGACGGGATCAGGTCCAGAAAATGACACTGACTCATACAGTACACACAAAAGAAAACCATTAGCTTAACTTCCACTCCACACACGCTTCCTCAGTCCTTCAGCATGTACTTGTACTTTCTTCTCGCCACTTGTACTGAGACAGCAGGAGCATGTGTCACTGCACTGCATACCACACACAAGACCTGTGTGTTTGTGTGTGTAAGAAGAGACGCGCGCGCGCACGCGCGCACACACACACACACACACACACACACACACACACACACACACACACACACACACACACACACACACACACACACACACACACACACACACACACACACACACACACACACACACACACACACACACACACACACACACACACACACACAGAGAGAGAGCATGATGAGTGTATATAAATTCATCCCGGTGTAAATCAATGGCCATAAATTAGCAAGTAGTGGAAAGGGAGAGAAATTGGCCCCGTCAGTCATATGTAAGTCTATTTGGTCAATGAGGCGAGAGAGTGTGTGTGTGTGTGTGTGTGTGTGTGTGAGCGTGTGCACACGAAGAGTGACTGTTGAGCAGGAGAATGCAGGGGTCCACGATCGATGTGCTGCAGTCAAAGCCAGCTCCCCAGTTACTCTTCCTGCCCTTCCGAAGGTCACACGTGCGTGCACGCGGGTACACATGCACGGAGCAAAAACAGAGTGGCAGCAGGTCTCAACTAAGGCCGACATAAGCTGTTCATTCGTCCTTCCTCTCTTTGACTGATATTCACCAAAACAGATGGGACGTGCGATTACAGGTAATTCGATCCAAAGTTGTTGGTTTTGTTGCTGGTATACGTGGGTTCATTCACATATTGCAGCATACATATAGTGAGCCAATAATAGTAGTAAGTGCTTCTGTGGGCTCATGTTTGCACATGTTTGGTTGGGCTGATGAATATGTGCTTCTGTCCCCATTACAGTCACTCTAAATGAACCCCTGATAAAAGGGAGAGACCATTGGCTTACTCAAACAACAGTGAGGTATGGGGCCATGGCCATCCAATCAGCAAAGCAAACACACCTGTGAATGTGAGGTGACATCACTCTGACAGCTGCGCTTATTGCCTGTGTGTCCAACATTTCGAGACAAATAGTGTGTGTGTGTGTGTGTGTGTGTGTGTGTCCTTTGCAGTAGGTCAAGGCCGTTAAAGACCCAAAACAACTTTTATTCTTGCTTCAGCTATAATTCAGCTATATACTTTAGTTTGCAAAAAAATGTGTGATTGCTGACTGCTAAGCAATAGTCACTTTAATTGGCTCATAATCAGTTACATTTTTCCCACTAAACCAGTGTGAGAGCAAAACCAAGTCTGCCTTAACTCCTCAGTCTCAAACTAAAAGGTCAATCAACAGTCATGATATCTTTACTAGTCTCCAGCAGAAGTCTGGGAGCCAAGGATTAGATCCTAATGTCGGCAATATCAACGTTAATCCGGCTAAATGAGCCACAGGAACAACAAACAAGATCACCCCTAACAGAATAAATCCACAGTGATTTCTCAAGGGAGCGGAGCATAATGACGTTAATAGACTTCATTTGATTGTATTTAGCGGATGCTGTATATTCTCCCTAGTCATCTTAACAGATCATTAATATAAACACAATACTGCCACTCTGAAAGACACAACTACAAGACAGCTGAGTAACCTGAATGATCTACGACTTCATTGATGTCTATTGGCAGCAGTGGAATGATAACAACATCGACAACAAGTGTTTGTTGCAGCTGGCAGTGTCCCGATTGTTTATACAGATATAAAACTGGCATTTTGATATATACACATATAGTCTTACTTAAAGCACGGGACAAAAGGCACATCTATATTTGTCTGATAAAGACCATTTTGCTGTTTCTTAGCTGGTGTTTCACTTGCTCTGCCTGCTGGAGGGTTTTCCCTCCAAAAGTCTGTGTGCACATAAGCGAGTGTGTGAAAGTGACTCCAAGGCTTCTGCTTCCTCTCATGTGCATTGCACTCACTCACTTTGGCAGCAGAAAGGGAAAAAAAAGGAGCTTGCTGTGGCACACACTGCTGGAGGTCTCTACAGGGGGCGTTTGTGAAACACGTGCACACACACACACACACAAAAACACATGCGCGCACACACACAGAAACATCGACAAGAGCTGATTCCTGCCGTCCTCCCCAGCCTCGGTGCTTTGATGATGCGAGGGAGGCGTCGCAGCATGGGGAGCACCATTAGAGTCGGGGACAGACGGGCAAAAGGAGACGACTCATTGCTCCTGACTGACAACTTTCTTGCCCTCTTTTTTATATATTTTTTAATTTCTCTGCTGATTAAATGTGTGGATATGTTTGTGCGTGTCATGTATCTATTTATGCACTCATGTGTAGGTATGCGTGTATGTGGGCGCTGTGCTTATCCAATTATTTTCGAATCCCATCTAAGAGAAACGTCTGTTGCTTGCCATCTGCAGAAGATGAGGGTGGCAGACATTAAGGGAGGCGATCAGTGATTGAATTCACATTCTCTCTCTCTCTCTCACACACACACACACACACACTTTATGACGTGTGGCTCATTAAGGGGATAAACAATATATTAAGAACACAACAATATCACTTGGCATTTTCTGTGGTTTTGACAAATGCAGATGCTAAAACATTTGATAGAAACATGATCTGTTTTGTTTAAATAGCACAAAAAGGAAGAAGGAAGAAGAAAATGGAGATAAGCACAGGACAGTATCCTGCAGTGGTGGAATGATGAATGATTCATAAATGACTAGGCAATAGAGAGGAGAGTTATTAATTATTTTTGCTGCCTCTGGTGGAGGATGAACATTTGCACACAGGGATCTCAACTTCTGTCTGGAGAGAAAGAGAGAGGGAAGAGAGAAATAACAATTGAGAATAAGACTGATAGATTTGAATATGCGAAGATCGCAAATTGCTTAATAGCGTCTTATAATGAGAGAGAATGCTCAACACAAGCTAGACTTTTTGGACATAAACAGTAATAAAACCCACTTGGATGAAACAAAAGACAACATTTCATACTGAAACAAACAACTCTATCTTCACCCATTGCAACTTGTCCCCCAGGCCTCTGCAGTGAATACGAATGAGTTCTAAGTCAACTAGCTAAAGGGAAAGACCTGCACTCACCATGGTCAAGGTTAAAACAATGTATTCCGTAAGCCCTC